>NW_024581671.1:0-41099 GCF_017639235.1 Corvus kubaryi
GAGCCCGCCCCGCGCTCCGACCCGCCCTGCGCCCGCCTCCCCTTCCCCGGCCCAGCCCGGAGCCGCGCAGCCGGGGCCCGGCGGGGGAGCTCCGAGCTCCATGGGCAATACCGTCACCTGCTGCGTATCCCCGGACGCCAGCCCCAAGCTCAGCCGGGCCCGCGGCGGCGGGGCAGCGCCGGGGCCCGATCGCTGGGCGGACGCGTATCAGGCGGCGGCGGCAGCGGGCGGCGGCGGCGGCGGCTCGGGGTCGGCGGAGGCCGAGTCGGGGGACTCGGATCCCGGCGGCGGCGGCGGCCCCCACCTCCAGCACATCAGCGACCGGGAGTTCCCGGATGGTGAGCGGCGGGCGGGCGGGGGGCGCCGGGCACCGCATCCCTGTCCCCTCGGTGCCCCCGCTCCGCCCGGGTGGGTACCCGGCGGGCACCGGCGGCCCGAGGCGCGGCCCCTTTGTCCGGCGGCGGGGGCAGCGCGGTCCCGCCGGCCCCGCGGGGCTCGGCCCGCGCCGCGCCCCAGGCAAAGTTCCCCGCGGCTGTCACGGCGCCGGCACAGCCCCGGCGGGTCCGGGCCGGGACCTCCGCCCGCAGGACAAGCCTGGGGCCGCTCAGCGAGTCCTCGCCCGGGCGAGGAGCGCCTCCCCTGCCCGGCAGCGCCCGGCCCAGCCCGGGTCCCGGAGAGGGGGTCCGGGAACAAGGGAACGTGGCAGAGCCCCCGGCTGCTCCCGGCTGAGGTGGAGAAGTCTGGCCGCTCGTTTCTACTTAACTGTGGAGTCGGGACTCGGTCGCAGTGTTCAGGCAGATCGCAAAAGCTGCTGCATTTCCAGTCTCTGTTGAACAGGAGGAAGGAAGAGGGTGTGTGGGGAGTAAGGGAATTAAGAATTACAAAGATTGTGTGCATATGACATCACCATGGCTGGACGTGGGTAATTTATACGCTGGCTGTGCAGGGTTATAACTGGGGACTCATTACACCGGCGTTCCTTGTCGCGTAGTTCTCGGTGTTCCAAATTTGCTTTCCTTGGACTCATGGGAAAGTACGTGTGTGCTGCTCAGATTCCTTGCAGTTACGCCCGGAGCACTGGTACCTCACCGACTCGCTCTGGAAGGCATCTCCTCCTCAGCAGGGAGAGCTGCAGGGCTGTGCTGCGGGAATTCCGAGGCATGTAACAGGTTAGGGGTGCTCCTGTCTGGCCGGGCGCTCACGTGGTGCTCCTGGAGCCGCACAGCGCAGTCTAACACCTCATGATATTCAAAACTCAGTTTAATTAACAAACATCTTGCTATTCCTCTTCGCAGTTATAACCACACCTATGTGAAATATATTCACTTGGAAAGAGATAGCCTGCCTGACATCTTTAATGTACAGTGTATACAATAACAATAACCACTGTAATCCATACTCTTCTCGAACTTGAGAAAAATTTTTTTGCTATTAGACTGGCTGCAGAAGAGTGTGAGGAGACCTTCAGAAATGGAATTATTAAACTTGCAGGGTTCTGCACAGCACCATATGGTGCAGCTGTTCCAGAAGTGAGATGGAACAGTCAGGCCCTTGGATCTCCTGTGAGACAGCTGTGCAGTAGTAGAAATTATGTTTGCTGCCTAGGAGAATTAAACCTTTATTTTTGCAGGAAGATAGTACAGAACTCTCTCAACTCATTAGGGGAGGAGGAGCTAAACTCTCTAAAGATTCTAATAAGCCAAGTAAAAATGCCTAAGCTGAACAAATCTCCTCAGGAATAAGGGTTGTATTTGTTTGAATCTTTAGTATGTGATCATGTCAGCAGTGGTAAGTAACCGATTTAATTGTGAATTCATCCACATTACAGGACTGGCCTTGAAGTAGAGAAGTATTTAATTTTTTTGAATTTGCAAGCCTAAATAAGAGTGTATAGTCCAAGAGTAAGATAGTAGCTGTCTATCACAAATTTTACTTTTGTGGCTATGTGTCCGGACACTATGGAAGCTTCAGTCTTGAGGCAGGAGATAATCCTAAAATTAGAACTGCATAAGTAGTATATGTTTAAGATGATTTTAAAAATCACTTTTACAGTGGTATGTGGTTCACTATCGCCCTCCAAAGTAGATCTGCTGCAAGTGATAGATGCTATTTGAAGTTTTCTGATTGATACAACTCTTTAGGGGTGCAGAAAGTATCAAAGTTTGATACCTTTATTAAAATAAAATTCTGGATAGTCAACATTAAAAGTAAAACTTCTTGTGTTGACTTTTGAGTGTTACAAAGCATTACCTGGATAGAATTAAAGCAATTAACTTCAAAATGTAAAGCACTGTTTGTGAAGTTTGAAATCAAGTGTTATGAAATAGGCTTTATAAAGAAGTTTGAAGTGAGACAGCTATCTGTTTAATTTAATACCTTCTATGAAATAATAAATCTGTAATAGAACAGATAGCTATGCTTATTTCTCTTAAACTCTAGGATGTAAAAGCTGTCAGCATACCCAAACCACGCAAACAGCCTGCGTGTTTCTGTGCTGTTGACTACTACAAAGCTTTAGTTTCATTTGGGGGATAAAATGTACTTCTGTAATTGATTAATGTATAATATCATAGGCTAGCTAAGATGCAAACTTAGTCTGTAACGGAAGGCTGAGAACCACTGACTGCCCTCTTCTTGAATCCTTTGGCAGGGAGAAAAGAGAAGGCTGCAAGAAAAAAAGTCAAGATCATTTTGGCTATTTTTGTTCCATGCTGCTCAGTTCTAGGAGTTTCTAAGAAAACAGCTATATGTATCAGAAAGCTAGCATCCAAATGTGATGGAGATGCTTCATTCCTTAAATTTCTATCTCTACGTTGTTTGTTGTTCTTAAGTCTGTCTTAAGTACTTTTGCGCTTGTTTGGCTAAAATTGAATGTTTTGGTTGTATCAGGAATGCAGAAGTTACCAACTGAGCTTTGGATTTTTTGGTTTGTGTTGTTTCATAGCTTTGTGTTGCTCTTTCATAGCAAGTGGAATGTGTTCCTTGCAGGTCTGTGCTCTTAAGTAAGGATTATTTTGTAGCTTCTCCAGCACTCTTCTTAACAGGCACTACTTTCCAGTCAGCACTGCTTAGATTGTCTGAATCGGATCAGAATGGAACAAGAAAAATCTCATTTTCTTAAAATGGGGAGATTATGATGTGGTATTTATGTATGACAAAAAAGGAGTGGTAGGTGGAATGGCAGTAAAACACACAGTAAAACTGGAAGTTTAATGTTTCAGCAAAGGTTAATTCAAACAGGAAAGTTTTATCAGATCCTCTACTGAGAGAATTTAAAGGATGATTTTGTATTTTATGGCTCTCAAGATCCTGAGCCATAACCTGTTTGGTGCATGCTTTCTCCGAACGAGAAGTAAGCCTGTATTTGTGGTTTGATATGTTAAGCCAAGTTGGGTTAAGTAAACAGGAATAAACATGACTTTGAAAACAGTAGTTTCTTCCAAATAGGTTCATGCCTACTGCTAATATTAAATATCAAAGGCTGCCATGAATCTAAAGCAGCTAGTTGACTTTTCAGCTGAGCATTAAGTGTTCCTTAAATCAACGGTTCAACACAGTTTGAATTGACCAAAAAGGCTTTCCTATCTAGTTTTAGTAATGGTAGTTCTTTGATCTTAGTGTGTCATTTGGTCTGTGGTGATTACTGGGGTGGTTATTTGGGTTTTTCCCCCCCAAATGAGTGTCTGCTAATCTTTATTTTGGGCTTCCTTTTTTTTTTCCCCCCTGTACTTTTTTTTTCTGGTTATTTGGGGGAGAACTTCTTATGGCTGACACTTTTTTGCTAGATCCCTATGTTTAAACATAGATCTACTTCTTCAAAAATTCTTTGATCTTGGGATTAAACTAGAACAAGACCTTGCTTGGCAGATGTTTCTCACTTGTACTTGAAAACTCTCCCTCCACTGCTGCTGGTAGCTGAGTTTGAGCAGAGGTTTGCTTGATTGCCTTGAATCAAGGAGAAGAGTGTTGCCCTACTGAAGTGGTGGGACAAACTGACCTGGTACCCTCACCTGAATAACTGGGTGTGGAGAATGACAGGGGAAAAGACAGTCAGGGATGAAAGGGAACAGCAGATGGGATCAGGAGAGGAGCTAAGTGGGATATGGTCATCACAAAGAGGTTAGATGGGAAGGCAAATGGAAGGGGACTTTGAAGAGGAGAGTTAATAGGGATGAAGTAAGTGAGGTTTACCTGAACAGGCTCAGGCTAGTGCCTGGAGTAATTCTTCAAAGCTTCAGGTTGACTGCATGCTGCAGTTATTAATCAGTGTTGAAGAGGAACAGAAATTTGGATGTATTGATTGTCTGTGATCTGGTTTCACTAACAGCTTGTCTATAAACCTCCTTGCAGAAGATCTAAATACTGTTCATTTGCTTCTCTTATATAATTTCAGCTTATTTCAGGCATGTGGGTGGAGGTTTTTTCCTGTTTTTTTTTTTTTAGTTCAGGGGGTTTTTTGTTGTTGGGTTTTTTTTTTTAAATCCTAGTTAAAGTGTTAGTTAAGTTAAAACACTTTGGTGCAAGGAATCAGCTTTTTGATGCCAGCAGTTTTCATCACAGGAAAGGCTTAACCATCTTGTGTTGGTTTTTGTGTGTCTCTATTTGAAGATCTGTAGCTGCATAGATTGACAAATACCATTGTCTATTTAGACAAACATGAAGCCAGAGCTAAAAAGTAAATGATGCTCTGGTGCCTTTTGTAGTGTTCCCTCTCCTTTCTTCCTTGTAGTCACTGAGTTTTTCACCTAACTTAGACTCACTCTTGGTTCCCCATAACTGTCAATATCCCTTTCCAAAAACTGACTAGGCATTCACTACAAAGGTATTTGTAGCAGGTGCAGATAGTCTGCGATCTTAACAAATGGGAAGTGTTGGGCTTTCTGAAAGCCTGAAACACCTTCCGTGTTGTTGTCTGAAGAAGCCTGATGTCATGGCCTCTAGAAACAATCTGTGAAGTATCTGTAGTGGAAATGACTGAATCCAGAAACAGTGATGAAACTGACCTACAGATTTGGGAATTGGAAATAAAAGAATTCATTGCTGCAGTACAGTATTTGTATTTGTGTTCTTATGCTTGGATGCTGCTGGCAACTAAAGAATCCTCTATCCTTTTCTCTCTTCAGTAAGTCATGGGGACTTGCAGCAAGCAAGTAAATCTTAGGTTTTTAAGAGTAGTTGATTTGGAAAATATGTATATGAAGCTCATGTGGAGGGAGACTGATTTGTGTTTCTGGTGTGTTTTTTCAGGCCTTCAGCACAACAGGTATTGAAAGGAAATATATAATCAGAGGGGTTTGATGAAACTTACAGAACTAAGGAAACAGAATTCATTTTCATCTTTTTTTTTTTTTTTTTTTTTTTTTTTTAACTAGTTCCGTGTGGCTTACCTCTAGCATCCTTTTCCTTTACTGGCTTTCTTCAGGAGATTTGCTGTTTTCCCTCCTACCTGCAGGGTACATGTTGTAGAACAACAGAAGTTCTGTGGCTAGAAGTATGTGTTCTCTCAAGTGTGATCATTGTGGTGAGGTCATACCAAAAAGCTGACTAACAGGGGAATGAATTCTTGCGCAGCCAACAAAACACAAAACCCTACTCCTCCCAGATTCACATTGCACGTTAAATTAACATTTCCAACAATGTTTCTTCCACATACAGGGAGAAAGAAGAAGTTACTATGGGAGGCAGAAGGGAAATTCTACCAAACATTTAAGAACCCAGACCTTGCCAGCAGGGTTATGTTGAGATTTTTAAACCAGTCTGTTTTTTTTTTTTTTCATTACAGCTAGAGTTTGAATGTGTACTTCCATTTCACTCACTAGAAAAATAGTGTTTTCAGAAGAAAACTCTGAATGTTTCGATTTCAAGACATAAGTGAGGATGGTACTGACTTAACAAAACTTGGTGCTATTTATTTAAATTTGTAGTAAAGCCAGATGAATAAAACTGAAGATCCTCCTTGCAGGTGATGTAAATATCAGGATTACCTTAACAGCTTACACAAAAATCCCCCTGTCAGCCTGATAGCATTCTACAGTGTTTGATGAGCTGTGTGTGTATAGCACAGCTTTGCTTCTGTTTGGAGTTCTGAAAGGGTCTTGAATTATTGCAGTAATCAAACATTGTTGATTTTTTTCCAGTGTGAAAACTAACACTGGCTTGTTATGAAATGTGTCAGTTAGGCTCAGATAATAGATTGCTGAATGCCAGTATCTTTCAAAGACTAAAAAAAGCTTTTCTGTAAAGCCCTTGGACATGTTTTGTTATGTTGATAGTTACTTTTCTTTTACAGAACAAACTGCAGGTAAGGTCCAGACTTCATGTGAAGTTTGCAAATGTGAGCAATCGGAAGAGGTGAAAAATGTACCGTGTGCCAGTCCATCAGGTGGCATGTGACACCAGCAAACACTGCAGTATGTCTTGCTTTGCACTTGCAGACACTACCTGAGACTGGAATTTCTGGCACTCACCTCTTCTGCTTTCTGAACCACAGCTTGGAAGTAAGGCAGAGAACATGGGAGGAATTGTTACAGGAAGGCTTTCCTTACACTTGCTGTGCCAGCATGGATCTAAGATTCTAAAATTTGGTTGCTCTTTAATGAGTACAGTTGGAAATTTTTGTTTTGTCTTATCAGTTAGAAAATCAGAGCTGTGGACTTCTACTTTAGCCTGTGGTGATAGTGAATTGTGTTATGTGTGAAGGTCAATGTGGGGAATAAAAAGTGACAGCATAGAACTAATTCTTTCTCCCTGTCCTTTAAATGGTCCTACATTAAATGCAGTACAGGAACACAGCCCTAACAAAATGTTAGTTACTTCTAAGATCTAGCTTGTGAGCTACTGTTTTCCTTCTAGTTCAAAGATAAAATCCTGGGGGCATCTTGTTTACTGCTGTTTTAACTTGTCCTGCTTTTGCTGTGGAATTTGGGGCACTCCTGACACCCTGCCTTGGCTAAAATCTGTAGAAGTGCTTATAACCCTGGCAGGTACATCAGGAAACATGTGGAAGCTTCCTGGGCTCCGTTTGGTCCCAGAAAGGGTGGGCGTTGTGTTGTGTGGAACAGATCTGTCCCCTGTGTTTCCCCAGCAGGGGCAGTGAACAGGGTGCAATAGGATCATGTTGGGATGTCCTGTGGAGGCTGCAGAGAGTGGTGTGGATCCTCCTGCACTTTAAGAAATGAAAGAGCATGTATTAATACTGTATTGATTTTTTTTAAGCCACATAAATTAATAAATTATTTAAACCCTAATCTCCCGTATTTAATATATATTCTGCACTTTTGCTTTCTAAATACTTTTGATTTTAGTAGCAAATTTGAAATGTCTACTCTGTCAGTTTCTCCAGCCCAACTCTGAAGTGTGGTGTAAAAGAGCAAATAATTCCTTTCTAATTAAGAGAGCTTGTTGTATATTGAAGTGATTTCTGCATCCTTCCAAAACATCAGTGTGCACTTAGATATGTGCTGGGTATTGGCAATGATATTACTGTTTCTGTAGTAGTGCCATAAAGATCAACTGACAGCTTTTAAATAGCTTTAAAACATCCTTCTGTGTGTATTGTGTAAATTCATAACATTTAGAAATAATCTTTTAACAATCTTTTAACAATGAGAGTTGCAAATGGAAAACAGCCTATGCATGCTGGGCTCTCTGGGGCATTTGGTGTGGCTGGGACAAATAAACAAAGCAGGTTAAATTTAGAAACCAGAGTTGTAATTTTCCTAAAAGGTTTTGGGAAAAGGATTAGAATAACGTAATTTGACGTAGAAATAATTTTATAAGAAGTTATTGTTAGGAATAACAGACTTTCTGAAATGGATTGGCAGATTTGCTTGTCTAATTTGTTATCATTTTTACATCTTTATTGGGAGTGTTAAGTGACTTGCATCTCTACAGCATAAGCTAATGAAATATAAGGGAAACTCAAGCATTAGTCACAACTAATAAGTCATTGAGCAAGTGAAAAAACTCCATTTACAGCAAAGAGATGCTTGCTTTAAATATGTGCTGTATCAAAAAGTTACTGCTGTCTAGTAAAGCAAAGGATGGGGCTAAAACTGTTAAAGGAAATGTAATAGTGTATTGTTCTGGAATTATCAAAGAGCTGCTACTTAGTGACATCTTTGACTGTCAGCTTTATTCATGGGATAATACACATAGCACGATGCAATGTGTAAAATGTGTTTGTAATAATTAGAAGTCACCCGTGGAGGTGTGCAAACCATAGATAAGTAGCTAGCATTATAAATTCCTAAAACCTACCCACATTCTTACATGGCATGGATAGAAGTAAAGTCTTCATGTGGATTTTATGTTGTGGAAAGGATGTAAGATCTTGAGCTAGGTCACAGGATTGCTTTTAAAATTGACGTGATCTGCCCTGTGGGGGACTGTGCGTGCTCAGCAGCAGCAGAGGTGGCTGAGATTGTCTGAAAGGCAATCAAAGGGGGAACAATGGCAGAGGGAAGCAAGTTCAGGCTTCTCTCTGCTCCACTTGGAGGCAGGGTTGATCTGACAAGCTTGGTAGTACACACGAGTAAATGGCTCTGAGAGATGCAGAGAAACACAGGGGAAAGGTTGTTTTTAATACACTTCTCAGAGACAGGGGAAGGGCCCTTGTGTAGCAGCATTATTGTGCTGCTCTCATAGATTTAATTCCAGGTGGGAATTTTCCCTTCTCACCTCTTTATCACTAAGTATGAGGATCTGATAGAAAGTGTTTTGATTTCTACTGAGTTAATAGCCTCTAGAACAAAAATGTTCTGGAGCTGTTTTCTTGTTTTTTATATCATCCTGTTGTTCCTCTCACTTCTCTCATTGTTGTTTCTGCATGCTTTAATTTCTGTTATTCCTGTTTATCCTGTGGCATACGTGCTTTCTTTTTCTGTTAGCTTTCTGTGAAGCTTGAGTTTTCTGTCGTACAACTTCTGATGCTCCTACTCAAGACTCACCCTTACTTTCAGGGCTAGTATCTTGGCTTCGGACACATAAGTGCTATCAGGATGAAGTATAAGGAGTTATGCTTGGTTGTGAGTCAAATTGTTTGCAGATTTATCTCTTCCTCTGCCATTTCTTTTGCTGTTCCCCATTACATTTTACCTCTGCTCACGTCCTTATCTGCCTTTTGCCTTATATTTCCTTCATCAGATGTATTGCTGTTGCTTTTTGGTATTTCATGAGCAACACTGGCAGTTTAGGACAAACAAATCACATGACTAATTTTTCCATTGCTTAGAAAAAAGCATTGTCCAGGGAAAATGGCACAGGTAGGATGGTTAAAATTCTCTGGCTGCTTATAAGGGGAAAGCTACAGGGAGGTGGTCTGTTAAATGCATCTTTCTTTGCAGTCTCTTGCAAGACCAAAGCAGGTGCACTGTGTCTGCTCATGCCATGTTACCCTGGAATAACAAACCCAGCTACAGCTGGCCCTGATCATTTCTGGTGGGGTTTTGTACTGAGAGCTGTGTGATACGTCTTGGACTTCATTAGTACCTTAACTCTGGTTGTATAATCTGTGTTGTGGGTTTAATGTGCTGTGGGTGCTGGTACACCAGACTTTGTCCAACAGAAAGCTCCTAGTGTCTGGCAGAGCCACCATGGAACTGGAGCCAGTAAAGTCTATTATCCTTTCAATTCTGTTCCTCTCCTTAAATGTGTGGGTCTGCTTGGTTTGGGGGTTGACTTGTGTGTCCTTGTCAATTTTGTGTCACTCAGTGCATGCTGCAGTGCTGTGGATCTTCTTTGGAATGACAAGAAGACATTGCAGACACTTCTTGTCTGGGATGAAAGTTAGTTATATTCATTCTTGTGCTTTTAGTCCTAGATCTGATTTCTATGTAAGACGCATGGGTATAGGGACTGGCAGAGCCCAGGAAGAGGCAGAAGCTATGTAAGAAGTGAGCATTAACAAGTCTTATGGTTTCAAAATAAATCAAAACCATAGGGAAGTCAAGATAGTAGTGTATTTTTTATGAGGTGAGGGAAGATGGGTGTTACCCTGTACTGTCCCTTCCCTGGGAAAAAAAAGCATCTGTCCTGTTTAACATTTATCAATGACCTGGAGGAGGCGATGGAGGATGCCCAAATTGCAGATGACAGCCAACCGTCAATGTGCTGGAAGCTGCTTATTCAGAGGGATCTGGACAGGACTGGGCCAACACCAGCCCTATGAAATTCAGCAAGGCGAAACATGGAGTCCTGTGTAAAGAGTTACTGACGTCAGTAGCCCTTTTCCTTCAGTTTTCCTGTGCTTGTTCCTCCCCAGTTTTCCTTTGCTGTCTTCCCCTAAATACGGCACAAGTCTTGTACAGTCCTACAGGCTCTTCCCTACCATTCCACAGTGAGTCTCACAGCCCTGTAGGCATTAGTCCCCCTAATGGGAAAAGTGATCTAAGCTCTGTGGACCCTCACTGGAAGTTTTCAGGGCTCAGCTCGGTAATGTCTTGAGCAGCCTTGTGTTCTACCAAAAGCTGATTCAGCAAGAGGTTGAACTAGAGACCTCTGAGGTCTGTTCTAACTTGACTTACGCAGTTATTCTAAAAGTTGCTGCTGAACTGTAAATAAATAAGTTCTGAGTTGTTTGCTCTCTTTGCATCATAACTTGCTGATAATAATCTGTATTTTAAGTCTGCATATTGCAGTCTTGTTCTGCCTGTTGATGACACTTCAGTTACTTGGTAGGCTGGCAAAATACTTCCACTTCTGAATCACTGTTTGTGTTGGGTTTGTTGATTTGTTTGTTAATGCAGTGCTAGCATTAGAAGCTGTATACTGTCTCTTAAATGTGATTTTGTTCAATCAGTTTTAGAAACTCCTCAAACTCGTGGACAATTTTTAAACAAGTTATACTATTTTGTTAAGATGTGACAAATGGTACTTAAAATGTGGCAGTATGGCATGCTATTGCGTGCTGGATTTTTATTTTATTTTTTCAGAGAATCAACTGTATATCAGTAGTACTTGAGGTATGAGCTGTGAGGCAAGTTCCATTCTAGGGTTTCTAAGCCAGGACTTCTTCTATTTTAACTGCATGATTAAATTCGGATATCTGTTCACTGTGTGCTGTGAATGAGCATAGTAAGGCAACAACAGAAATACTGGGTTTGTAAATTAGCTTTTTAAATCTTCACAAGATGGTCTGCTTTCATGGCTGACTCTGGTCTTTTTTGAGAGGAGGGGGAAATTCCCTTTTGAACAGTCATGGTGTTCCTGAACAGATGTTGGCTACATGACTTACACAGTAGAGATTAAAAATTACAGTGTACTTTTGCAGTTATGTTCCCTTGCTGCCACATGGGGGCTGTGGCTGTGCTGTGGGGTAGGCGCAGTAGCACAAACATTCACACAGGTAAGACTTCCAGCATGCAGGCAGTTTGTGGTTTGGCAGAGTTCTGTTGGTTGGGTGCATAAAAGATTATGGGTTTTTTTAATTAAAAGGTGATTCTTAGATGGCTTTGCTTTTTAGGGGTGTGGCAACTGTGTTGGTGTCCCACCTTAAACACTTAAAAGTCCAAGTGCTCATGCACGAGTGTGTGTGCTTGTATGGCTGGCGTGGCATGACAACTGTAAATGGATGCAAAATTGCTCTTTCAAGGACTTAAGAGGATCACAGGCCCAGATTGTTCTGTTCATGTGTTCCCATAAGTCACTGTGTCTGTAGCATGACTTCCTGGGAACAGCTGTTTCTTCTGTCAAAGCTAAGACAGCTCAGAATTTCATCATGATGGTCACAGTTTCACCAACCAACTTTTGTGATCACTTCCATCTTAATCTAAGGGAGTAATATATCCTCTTCTAGTGCCATCATTGCTCTGTTGTGGCACAGGATTAAAGAAATCATTTTGTTCTTCAATAACTCTGTTTTAGCTTTACATGGTTTTACTTGAAATTCCAAAAGAACCAAACAGTGTAAGCTTCATGTTTTGATATTTATCAGCACTGTAAATGTTACTTATTAGGTTCTTTTGTAAGGTCACAGATTGTTTCCTGCTGTATTTGGTACATAAAGCATAGAGGGAAAGACCAGAGAGGGAAAGATCAGCACTGATAATTTTTTGTTGTTTTGGTATGGTTTTTTTTCAGTTATTCTCTTGATAAAGTTTTAGCTTTCTGCCCACTACTGAGGACATGTCCCACACCCACCTACCCTAACATGCAGGGGCACAGATTGATTTCTGAAGATGAATGTTGTTTTTTGAGATCTCCCTGTCCAGATTTTTTTTTCAGAGGGAAAAATGTAAAATTTTTATTCATCTTGGCAAAAGTAAGGTTTTATTTCAGAGAGACAGCCCATTCTATGTGGGTTTGATCTTGTTTCCATCACTATGCTTGAGCACTTTGAGGCTGGGTGGCAATTGTTGCAGCTATCATCATTTGTTAAAGGTATCTTCTTTTTTTGTCCCTTCTGTTTCAGATTTAGCCTTGGAATCTAATCCATCTGATCATCCCAGAGCAAGCACAATTTTCCTGAGCAAGTCACAAACAGATGGTAAGCTGAGATTTTTTCCAATTTAACAAAAAACAGGAAAAAAATTGGAAAAATAACCAAAAGTAACATCTCAAAAACATCGTGCTTCAATTCTTTCAAAGCATAGGGATTAGTAATTTATGTATTTACACAGAAACGTGTTTGTAGACCATTTCACTTAACACTTAAAATCACTTGTTCTTCAAAATGCTTAAATACCAGATTTCAGAGTGCAGATCCTAGTAGTCTGAAGGAGCAAGGCTCTCTTCATTAGTGTAATTCAAGCTTCAGGCAATGGTGGTGTTTTTTATGACCAAGGACTGTTTTAAAAATTGTTTTAAAGTAAAAAAAAATGTAGTTTCTAAAAAAAAAATTAAATTTTCTGTAATAAATAATAAGCCTAAGCCATTAGTCTATATCCAGTGCTTTTGAATATGTTGTTTTAAATTGTTTGAATAATTTCAGAGGATAAATATTCTCCAGTCCTGGTTTTAATTATATAGATGTATTGGGATTTTCAATTTCTTTGCACATCCTATATTTACTTAATAACTCAGTTTTGAAACAATTGCTATAGCTTGTGCATTCCAAAGTGCTGTTAAAAAGTGGGGGCATTTCTATATTGCACAAATAAAACGAAATTCTGACAACAGGACATTTTGAAGTTGCAACTGAAAAAAAGTTTTAAGACAGTCTTTTTAAAATGCTTCTGTTTCTTTTATAGTTGGTTCTTGTTTGAAGCACTGTTTTGCTAAGAAAGTGATGCACTTGAGTTTGAATGTGTTGATGGAAAGCTGCAGTGTGTCTTTTAACTTGTCACAGCTTTGCCACAGAAAAGAATTACTTTGACAGGTCTGTCAGTTGCTGTCCTGCTATTCAGTCTTGTGGCAAGTGGTTAAATTGTCAGTTGTATCAACTTTGCAGTGCTCAGATAGTCTGTGAGCAGTGGAAACAAGCACTAGCCTGGTTCTCCAGAAGGGGTGATACCAAGGAAATGTAAAGACCCCTTTTTTTTGGGGCCTCTAAGATCAGTCTTCACACAACCAGAGGGTCTGAGCCGCTCGTTTCAGACACCTCTCAGATGAGCAGTGCTGAAGGTGCAGCTCACAAGCTGACAGAGTTCATGAACACTGTCACTGTGCCTTGCTGCAGATAGTGTTCAAACTACGTGAACAGGCTTGTTGGGGGTAGTATTGCTTTCAAACATGGTTTGGTTTTCTTCAAATGAAATGTATTGAATTGTGTAGACTTGTGTTCATGTAAAAAAAGGCTCTGCTAGGTGAGGTAGTAACTCTTAAACTATTCTCTGAAGTTTGTATTTAATTAATTGATTTTTATGGAGAAGTCAGGCAGAATAATTTATTTTCTAATTTCCCTTGTTCTTCTTCAGTTGACCTTCCATAGAATTAGTAGAATTAATATCCATAAGTTCTCTCTCAGTGAGATGTTATCAGGATTATGAGTTTTGATTTATGCAAAAAGACTAAAAAAATGTGGATACTCTTTTCCAATTATCAGTTTTTCTAAAGAGTAAGTATATAAGAGAATGTGTCCTGCTAAAGAGTGGTAATGATCTGAGGTTAAAACTTTGGAGAGGTGCCTGTCCATGCAGGTCACATTTGTATACTTTGTGCATGTGTGCAGCTCTCAGCTCTCCCTAACACACTGCTGTATTGCTGCTGTCACAGCTGGAAGTTTAACCTGGCAGTCTCTTTTGAAAGACTAACACAGTTTAAATTGATCAAATGACATGGTTGCAGTTACATGACAAATAGGTGCACAGCTTGTGCCAGTATCTTCTGTATAGTGAAATACCCTTTTACCTTCTGCCATCTAGTAGGGGAAGAGAGAACATGTAAATAATGCTGGGCACCTCACTTCCTCTTTGTGTGCCTTTGGCAGGCTCAGGGTATGCTGGTTTTGCTTCTGTTTGCTGTCGGATGTTGGACATTGTCTGTTTGAACTATCTGAAATTACCCTGTTTTTCATGATACTCAGCATCTTTTCGAAGCTAAGACATTTTTCCCCTTAGTGTGATGGGAAGTAGTTGTTCCTAAATGTACATGTGGGTAGACAGAAGTAATATGTAGCTTACTAGCTGGATAAAACTTGGTATTTTTCCTCAAAGTACTTTTCCAGACACCTAAAGTAAAATTTGAAACTTTTCATACTCACGTACTTTAGAAAACTAGGTTAATAGAATGACTTTATTGAATGTAAATTGGGAAACCTTTGAGTTCACATTCTTTTTCCCTCTTTCTAGTGCGAGAGAAGAGGAAGAGTAACCATATAAATCATGTAAGTGAACCGGATTCTATATAAATAATATTAGGATGTTGGGCCAAAGACAAATTCAAGGAAACAATTGTAGTAGTTCTAGGTATATAGTCTTACACATGTTCCAAATCCTCCTTAGAAAGGTAAAGCTGAATTGTCTTTGCCCATCTCTAAAAAATAATCAGGCACAATATCACAAAGCATAGAAATAAGAATGAATTTTTTTTGTTGCGTCAGTCTTAAGCATTTCAGAAACTAAAGAAGAAAATATAAGCAAACCAGTCTGTATTTTTTTTTAAACAGAAACAAAACTGCATTCATTTCTCAGCTGAGATGGCAGTTCTTGAAGGACTTGCTGCTGATTGAGTACTGCTATAGAACTTTTAAGAAGTGCATCCAGTATGAAAAGAGAATAATGAACAAATATCATCAGTATGATAAACAAGCGATAATCCATTAGTTTTAAGGTCTGAAAATATGCTCTGAGCTTCTTCCACAAATATTAGTCAGTTTGGACACTTCACTCACCAAAAAAAAACCCAAAGCAAAAAAGATGTGATGTCATTAATAAGTGGATAAAAAATCATTGACTAGTAAAGGTAAGAGTAGAAGTTAGTAACATAAAGCTTAAAAAATATTGTCCAGCAAAAGTGTCTACTGATAAAGTACTGATGAGATAATAGGATTTCAAGTCTCTTTTATTTAGCCTGATTATGCAAGGGGCGGGGGGGTGATTCTTTCCCCTTTTTTTTCCTCTTTCTTTTTTTGTTACAATTCCAGCTTTGGTCTGCCACTACCAAGGTGAAGTGTGATTGGATTGTTTTTGCTGGCAAACTTCAGCTGAAATGGGAGATATTCCCAGGCAGCTATTGAGTTGTGAAGGGTGTCAACATTTTCATATGGAAGACTTTCAAGTTTTAGACATGGCATTTAAAAAAATTCTGGTGAAAACTAATGAATCTTGAATTGTTTGATTAAAATTCCTCCCTCAATTATGATGTCCTATCTCTAGTGCAAGGTATTCTCTAAAATGCTCAGGGAAGCCTGGATAGGGTTATTTTGGAAGATTTCTTACAGTACAAAATGTTCAGGTGAGGATGGATGATGGAGCATATTGCTAGCTCTAAGTAATAATAGTAAAAGTAAGGTCATAGCAGTACTCTGTTTCCACATTCCAGATGCTAAACAGGACATGTGTGAAGGGAGCCATGTCAGGAAAGAGTTCCTTTTTTTGAAACTTTAACATGACAAAACCCCAAATGCAAAACTGTCTTCGCAGGGGGCAAGACTGGATAACCAGCCAGTGTAAAGGTATAGGATGTAAAAGAAGGGAGATGCTGATTATGGAGTCACAGGGAAATCTAACAGAGTACATCGCAGAGAGGGAAGACTGAGACACAAACTGACAAGAATGGAATGGGAGAGAACTGAGAAGATCAGAGGACTTGCTGCTTTAGCTCAGCTATTTCTGCTGTAAATTATCTAAAATCATGTTGTGTATTCCAAGGGATGATTTGTAAATGTATCTTACACAAAGGAACTAGATGGCTACAGGGTAGCTTACATTGCAGCAGCAACCACCCACAGAGACCTCCTGTGCAGTAACCACTTGAGGTGTAAAGCCAGTATTCAGTGTGCTAAACAGAATCTTACAGAATCCCTCTTCTTGAATGTATTTCAGTTCTTTTCTTCTTTTTTTTTTTGTACCCCAAGGTTTCTCCTGGGCAGCTCACGAAAAAATACAGCTCATGCTCAACGATATTTATAGATGACAGCACCGTCAGTCAGCCTAACCTTAGAAGCACAATAAAGTGGTAAGGACCCTTGTCATCAACAAGGCATTGAGTGGCATTGTAAAGGTTATTTGGCATTTTCTGGGGGTCTTGTCTGTTCCAAAGTCAACTGCACTCTTGAATGAGAGAAGCACAGCACTGCTTCTGCAGGTTGGTCATGAAGGGGTGTAGAGGTCTGGATAACTGACTGCTGGAGGAGCTCTTGTTTCAGTCACAGAGCTCATGCACTGTCCTATTTCAGTCATTCTCATCCTGCACTTGAGGCAGTGCAGAAGTGTGTCAGCATTTTGGGTTTGAAAGTATGTGTTGAGGTGGGGAGTTTAGTTCACATTGAAAGCCAAATCAAGAAATTCTTAACCTGGGAAAACTTGAAATGGATTTTGTATGGAATTGCAGGAAAAGTTGCAGGACTGTGTTTGGTACTTGCCAGTGGTATTAGTCTGCCCTCTAGTTGTGGAAAACCAGCATGTTGCTGACTTGGGGTTTAGTTCTGGCCTTTTCTGCTTTTTCTTCACATACATGTTATTTTAGGTAGGTGATAATTCTGTTCTCCAGTGTAAATGGCTGCTGGACCTGAGTACCAGAAAGCCAGTTATTTGCACTTAGGTGATACCAGCTGAGAACTGAGAAGGGAGTTTTATCGTGCTTGAGGGGAAAGTGGATTGAGTCCCAGAAGGCTTTACTGATTTAATAGTGTAGTACAGTTTGGAAATGTCTAAGCTGATTTGTTACTTTAAAATTTGGTTTCAGACAAAGGTATGCAGCATGTCACTTTTCCTTCTCTAGAGAAACAAAAACCTAAAAAATGATGCTTGTGCCATTCTGAAGTGCTGTACAGCTTGACAGCAGGTCAGAACTTTCTTGTGACAGGTTCCTGTGATGGCAGCGTTCTGTTATCACGACAAGTAAAGAATCTGATATTTGGCCACAGTAGACAAGTGTTAATATATGAAACCTATTGCCTCACTTAGCAGAGACTGAAGTCCATTCTTGTCCACTTCTTGGATTATGCTGGCATGATACCATCTGTATTATTCTCCTTTTTAGACAGGTCCTAAATTAGACAGCCACTCAGGGTTAAAACATCTGCAGAATCTCTGCAATGGTATATGTAACACCAAATAGGACTTATATTTTAGTTGGGAATAGTCCACATTTTCACTAAATATCACCTAATCAGGAAATGGAGGAATATGTTGAAAATGTCGCTTAACACTTATTTTGTTGCACAGATATCTATACAATGAATGTAAAGGTAGCTTGGCTGGCAGATTTGATTTGGCCAGTTTCTGTCCAGACACTTAAACACCAGAAATGAGATGTGTAGTACCTGGGGATGTGAGAGGAGGTCACTGCAAAATGGATTTGTAACAGTTTGAGCTGAATGACAGCTTTTGCAGTGGAATAGTTGCATGGAATATGCTTTGTTAAATCTTTTTTTTTTTTCCTTTTCTGCTTTTTAGTGTAACATTAGCAATATTCTACCATATAAAGAACAGGTGAGTGAACTCTTTCTTTGCTGAAATATAATTACTTTCTTTTTGAGCCAGGGATATAGAATCGTAGAATCACTAAGACTAGAAAAAAAACCTCTTAGATTGTAGAGTCAAATATGGTCTTGGTCACTTCAGTGACCAAGGAGGTGAAAAATCTGGCACTTCATGCTGTATCTGCTTCCTCTTTGTACCTCCTCTTGAGCAGCTGTGGAAGGATCAGTAATTCACCCATCCAATGGCACATAAAACTCCAAAACAAGGAGTGAGGTCACTTAACTCACCACAAATCAACCTTTGGACTTTGTTCACCTTTTCCTGAATACAGAAGTATGGATTAGTTTTGATGGGTGAAGGAACACTATGTCCATGTACAAATCACTCTTGCCATTACAACTAGTTCCAGCATATGCTTCTGAATTATAGCTGACTTTTTGAAGTAAATGCTATTAATGAGTTTCACCTGGTTTCACATTTTGAGGCAGAACTGTAGTAAGCATAATACAAGAACATGGAAAGCTATTAATTGTTTAGCACGTGAAATATTTAATTGTAAGGACGCATCATTAAATGCTTTGCAAAAATATGAGGTAGCTCCATACCATATTCTAGGAAAAGCTGAACTGTAAAATAGTTCCCTTGATCCTCTTTAATGAACAGTGATTTTTAGTAGAGCATAGCATTACCAATTAACTCTTTTTGCTAAACCAGAGATTTTTGTTTTGTAGAGATTCTGACAGATCATTGGATATTTTTGATGAAAAATCTCATCCTCTCACAGTAAGTGTAATATTTTGGTCCTCTGAATGTGTATCAATAACATCTTGATTTGTATTGTATAAGTCGTAAAAATGTATTAGCAACAGGCCACAATCAAATTGGTCTTAAATTGTGTCTTTATATGTAATACAAAGTGCACACAGTGACTTTTGAGATCAGCTAGATCATAAACAGAGCCCAATCTTTCTAAATGTTGCAAACTATGTTTGGTTTTCTATGCTTTGACTATAAATAGAAAGAAGCATATGCCAAATTCTTTTGTATTCCATGTCTGAAGTTTCTCGTCCATCTATTTTCTTCCCCTCTTTAATACTGCTTTATCGAAAGTGTTTTCTATTTATTTAGGAAGACATGGTTAGTAGGTATGTGCCTAACCTTTTAAATGACTGCAAACAGAAGAATAGAATACACGAAGCATTACAAAAAGTAGGCAACAATGGGTTCAGCCTTTAAAAAACCTGAAAGGCAACATTTTAAAGCAAATATGCTTTAGACTGCTTGCAGTAACAGCAAGGAGCATTCAGGATGTGATTTTAATGTGACTGGTCCTGGTACACCTTTTTAGACACTCTTAAAGATGCAAAACCTCATAGTACAGGGAAGCTCAGGAGTGGAGCGTGTGCTTTTTACATCCAGTTTGAGCACTCCTGGCTTAATGCCCGTTCTACAGAACCACTTCCTTTGTTTTTCATTTGAAATTAATTCAGCAAAGATCCAGGGGCTTTAAAAATTGAATTTGCTCTGGGACTTACCTGAGTGAATGTAGTTCAACCTATTTTACCGTTTTTGCTTTTAAAAGCAAAACAGATTTTAATAAACAATATTTTAAGTCTGTTAGAGTTTCATCCCTAAATATGACCCATTTTGCTAGAAATTGTACAGCCCAATACAATATAAATAAATACAACTCTTTCCTCAATTTAAAAAACAAAAATAACTTCAGGACAAGATCTATATCCAAGATTTCTTGTATGGACTGTAGCACTTCAGAGCAAAAAGTGTGGACCAAAACTACTTTAAATGCCCAAATCTGTTGTTTTGCATTCAAAATTATGTAAGATGAACTCCACTTCATTGGACAATTTCTTTATTTAACAACCTGACATCGTTTGATCCTTTCATATAGCCTACCTCCTATTTAATGAGAAGAAAATCATTGTGTCCTCTGGGGAACACTTAAAGGTCTCTTCTATTCTTACTGCAGCATACAGACAGAGTTATGGCTGATTGTCACACTTCTGAGGGAAAGGCACACATGGTTTGTTAGTTTCTATAGCAATGGTGTTTTGCCTGGGTACCTGCTGTTCCATCAGAAAGGTTAATTAGCAGGAAGAAATCTCTGAACACCTAAAGATGCAGTTGCAAGGAATCCAAACCAGGCTCTGTTGACCCTAATGTGACCCAGTTACTGGTATAATGGATTTAGTCACAAATATCAGTCTTGGTGCTTCCTGCCTCAGTTCCAGTGTCTTGGTTTAAGACAATTTAAAAGGACAACACTCTGGAATAAGTTGCCTCTCTGTATAGGTTCAACAAATCCCTTTCCACCAATAAGGAATGAATACAAGTAGATATAAGTGAAAAAATAAAAGTTTACTAACAAGCAGAACAGCAACAGGCAAAAACTAACAGTAAATAACTGCTAGATACCAAACTGCTGAATCTCACACCCCGTGGGAATAAGGAGAGACCTGAAATGCCAGAAATACCCTTCCCAAGGTGAGAAAACCACTAACTGCAGTCTCTTAGAGATGAGGGAGACAAAAACCAAAAAGAGAACCCAAAAAGTGCAAAGCCTGTGTTTAAGGCAAGACCAAGACCACACAGCAGTAGGGCCCAGCTGCCTGCCAGGACCAAGTTTAAAAGCACCTGGGATAGCACCCACCCATCCCCAGCTTCCCGCAGCAGGGTCCTAAAGAGACAGTGACAGTTTTTGGGCACTGATAGATGGGGAATACAATAACATTTTGGGTTACCTCAGGACATCCAGTCAGCAGAAATGTACTTCCAGATGTGCTTCTGTACCATGTGTAACACAGGAACGATGAGCATTCCTGCTCATGCTATTCCTAACGTTGCATGTCCCCCTTGCAGAGATAACCTCCGTTGGTTAGTGGTGTATTAGAAGGCTGTGTGGACAGTACAAAGTTAACTTACCTCTGCATTTTACTTGACTATGCTCCCTGGCTATTTTAAACTAGAAAAACACAGGAAAACACTTGCTACTTTGCTTACCTTGCAACTACTATCTTAGTGTCAAGCAGGTATGCTGTTCTCAGCAGCTGTCTTTACCATACTGTAGGTCTACCTTGGACTGCAGACAGAAATCTATTCAGTATCAGTCTTGCAGAACCAGTGTGCAGAGTTGGAGCTCTTGAAGTTTCATCCCTCCAGAAAAAGTGCTGAATATCAGAAATGTCTCTCAAACACTTATTTTAGGATTGCTTTTACAGACTGTTTCTTTCTGAGCTTTTCTTCTCCCCTGTATTTAGAAACAGTTTAGCACTGTGTCAGAGTTAAATCTAGTTGTTCATTAGCTTTGTTGTCTTTCTGGAGTCTCTCAAGAATGCGTTCTATGAAAACAGTGTAAATTACCTTCTAGTGCTGCCTGTGACAGAATTATTGCCACGTGTTCTTCAGCACTTCCTTGTGAAGTCTGTTAATTTTGTCTTTTGAAGAGCCATTGTTTCCCTGGTGTGTATATACCTGTGATTTTCTTGCAGGGACAAACTTCTTTTTTTACATCTCTTCCAGTCTGTAAAATGTTCCATGGACAATAGCTAGCACCTGCAATGATGATGGTAGTTCATGCTCTTGTCTGTTAGTCCTACAGATCAAACAAGTGTTCAGAAGAGAGATACCAGCTAAAGCAACTGTGTTTTGTTTGGAATGTTTGCAGTATTGCAAGGCTGCTTCTTTCAGTGCATGACTCTGTTCTGCCTCTGTGACAGAAAATGGGTGTATACACCTCAGTGAGAAGAAACAACCTGTTCTTTAGAGTTAGTGTTAAGTAAGAGAGGTTTTCAGTAACTCCAAGAACTTTCTTTCAGCGTGAAGAAGTCCCAGATGACTACTACAAGCATGACCCTGACCACAAGCACATCTACCGGTTTGTTCGGACACTCTTCAGCGCGGCACAGCTGACAGCGGAATGTGCAATAGTGACACTGGTAAGAGGCACCAGAGTGCTGAAACTCGAGCTTATGGAGGACTTTCCCCTCTCCTCATTAAGAGAACTGGGCTGAACCGACATTTAAATAGTTAAGAGTATCTCATGAAACCTTATTAATGAAGGCACAGTACAAGTGAGTTCATTAGAGATTTCTAAGTAGCCACAGAAGTGATTAAATAAAAGGGCAATTCCCTTTTCTGTATATAAATATGTAATTCTTAATTACTTATCCAGTAAACCCCTGTTTGTTTCATAATACATAACTCGTGAAGAAGCTTGAGAAGAGCAGAACAGTGGGGTGTGATGAGATCCTACACAAAGACATCTTTTATTTCAGTTTTGTGGAGGGGAAAGTGTGAGTTTTGAGTTTATATTAACTAGAACAAGTAATACTGCCTTAAGGGATCAAGAGTCAATCCTATGGGAGCTCTAGGAGAGGAGCATTCTCATTATTATATCCTTCAGTCATTGCCACCTTTCTACCAAACTTTTTTTAACTTAAGCCAAAGAGGCTATAACTTTTTTCCCCAGGTGACATGGAGGTACTTAGAATTTAAGAACAATATTAAGATAATAATCTCATTACAGTTCATTGTTTGATTTCAGAAAGCACAATGGATTTTAAAATTTGTCAATGATACTGATTTTTTATTTGTGTGTGTATATATATGCATATATGTATATGAAAGGAAATTTTAAAACTGCAACATGTATAATTGCTACTTTAGACAATCTCTCAAACTGCACTTTGTTGCACACTAAACTTCAGTCTTCATTGTGGCTTCTTTCTGAAAAACTGTGTGAAAGGACAACAGAACTGTCACCAAAAGGCAATATAGCAATTAAGGAAACTTAGCTAGAAGGACTCTCTTTAATAAGGAAATGAGTAATTAAAAAGGCTGGATATTTAAGAGCTATTGAAACTCTGAAATGAGTTGGAGGTTTTTGCTTTTTCAAAGACAGGAAAGCAATTTTGACAGAACAAGATGACAGCTCACCCTGGGCAAACTAGCTGAAGTGTTTGCAAAAAATGGAGTTAGTTTTTAAAGTGGATTTTACCACTAGATGGCCCTGTTATTATAGGAACACCTTTAGGCTGTTAGAAGGCTACGAACCAAGGATGGGAAGAAAGCATAGGCAGACCTCAGTGACAAAGATTAATCCTTCCTTCCCTTAGACCTTAAAAGCTTCCCTCCCCCACTAATTTATCTGAAGCTACATTGGGAACTTGGATTTAGGTGAGGGAATAGAAAATTAAAAACAATTTATATTCGAATTTGAAAGTGCAAATTACTTAGTACGTGGATCATTATAGGAGTGTAAATAGTAGAGAACTTTCAAGGAAGGGAGAGATTCAGCATCCTAGAGCTGGTTTGAGATTTCATGGGAGGAATGAGTAAAAGACCAAGGAACGTCTTTGGAGTTGAGTATGTCTCACTGCCTAAGCAGTTGGTGATGGAGATCAAGGGATTGAAGTCTGTTCAATACAAAATAGAAACAGCACTAAAGGCCTTTCATTGTGGAAAGACAGCGATTAACACATCTTTGTCCCATAACCAGAGATCAAAGTGCAGGTTTTAGCACTTCCTGTTAAGCTACAAGTGCTGAACCTTAACCATGCTGAAAAGCTAATGTGATGTTGAGTGATTTGCTATCCCAGGTAGGCCCTAATGAGAACCTGCCCGTGATGTGTGACTCGGTGACAGAGCTGGAGCAGTGTCTCCCTGAAGGAGCAGTGCTCATTGCTCAGAGGAACACCTCACTAGCTGTTGTGCACCCTGGTGGTCCAGCTCTCGTGGGATAGTAAAAAATGGAACCTGTAACTCCTGAAAATTTGGATTCTTAAGTGTAAGTAGTAATCACTAATACTTATTTTGATACACTTAACAGTGACAAATAGTCATATTGGACTGGCATGTTTGCTGCTCAGCTCTGCTCCAGGTCTTAATTACACGCATACAATTGTGCGGTTTTGTTGTTTGTTTTTTTTTCCTTCTTCCTTCTGTAGGTTTATTTGGAAAGGCTGTTAACCTATGCAGAGATTGACATATGCCCTAGTAACTGGAAGAGGATAGTCCTAGGAGCTATTCTGCTGGCTTCTAAAGTCTGGGATGATCAAGCTGTGTGGAATGTGGATTATTGCCAAATACTGAAGGACATTACTGTTGAGGACATGTAAGTTGCAAGGTTTGGGTAATCTACAGCAGTGGGGTGTTTGGGATTTTTTTTGTGTGATTTTTTTCATTTGTTTGTGGGTTTTTTAAACAGCAATTTTTGTGATCATGCTGAAAAAAATACCTCTCCGTTGCTGTGCTATATGTATATAGTGTATATTTGGTGTCTGGCCTCATTCCCTTTTTTACCTCAAGAAACTTTGGATAATTACCCTACTTTGAGACAAATCTGTATTAATAATTTCAGTGACTTGCATGAGCGACTTCAAAGTTAGTTTTCTTTACGTTCTTTCTCTCAGTGACGAGCCATGGAACTAAACTGCCCAATTTATAGTCTCATCAGAAGGTTTTTTAAGAAGGAAACAAAGTGAACTAAATTTGTCCCCCTGCCTTTTCTGTTTTAGAATTTGAAGAATTGCAAGGTAAATCATAATTTGTGACTTTCATGTCTGCTTGTGTATCCAGCTAAGGCCTAAACATCTCAAGGTCTGAATTCCTAGTGCTGCTGCTGGCAGGCAGGTGTTGTTTGTGTGGGTAGCTATGGTTGCCTGTGTTACACACAGCTACTGCTTATCCTCTCTGGGTGGGTTCTTAGACGTGCCTACAGGGCTGAAAACAAAGTCCTCAGTCTTATTACTGCTTGTTTTTGTAAGGCTGTTCCTTGGATGTATTTTTGTCTTAGATGTCAATTTCAGTTTTTCAGAAATTTTGAATCTGCTGTCTTTTCTTGCTGCACTCAGCTTTAAGCCAGATTTTGCAGTATGGGAAGATGTTCATCCTCATGGCTCCAGGCTCATACTATGGGCTGGAGGTGTGTTTATGTGGACTGTGGTTGGCCATTAGGTTTTCTGTTAAATTCCTTCTCACAAAGTTCTATCTCAGAGCTTTGAAACATCAGCATTATTGTTTTAATTCTATCTGCCAGCTTGTTCTCCTATTTCTCTTATCACAGTCGTAGAAATGATACAAGGCCAGCTTATTGCACCAGGCTTTCTGGCCTTGCTTTCATGACATGCTTTGGGTGGGTTTGAGTCTAATCCCAGTGCTGTGCCCTGAGCATGTGTCCAGGCCTATGCAGTGACAGCCAGTTCTAGCACAGGAGCAGACTGAGCTGGCACACAGCACTGGGAGGCTGCCTGTGTGATGGGGCAGTGTTCTTGCCCCAAGCTCTCTTCCCTGGATTCAGCCCAAACTAATGTTTAAAATACAGCAAGTAATTATTCATTTGGGACTCTTTAGGAGGATGAATATCTAGTTTTCGTCCTTTTGTGGGCTGTATTTCTAAAAGTAAGGGAGTTTTCTGCACCAAAACAATGTTTATTATTCAAATTATTTCACATCTCAAACAGCAACGGCAACCACTGTTACTTGTTTTATACATACCCCTTGCCTGGGAGTTCTTTGTCTCAAAATGCAGGACTGTGCCAGCCCTGCTTTCAGGGAGGCATAATTAGTGATTTTATACAATGTACATCTTCACTCAACCTGGTCCCGAGTGCTCATCTATCTGAGGAACGTACTTGAAGCGTTGCTGCAAATAACTCTGAGATGGCTGAAGTGGGGTCAGCAAAGCCAGGAGTGCTGGAGTGTACATCTTGCTCTTTTTGATGTCTCCTCTTCTAGCCCTATTTGGGACAAATCAAATTGATAGCACTGAAAATACCTGTAACAAGCAGGATATTTATTCTCTATTGCCGATGCTGGGTCTCCTGAAATTGTCGGTACTTGCATTTTCAAAGCAGTGATAGTGGTAAGGAAAATAGATGGAATTTAGGTATATTTTTTTCTCCAATTTGAAGATGGGATTTTTGTAATCCCATCTCATTTGAGATGACTTAGACCTTTGAATTTAGATATGGGCAGACACTGTACTACCCCCTCCCAGACAGTGGCACAGGGTGTTCATCCTGGGCTCTGTAACTGGGCAGACTTTACCACTCCTTGGCTAGATAACATCACCATAATGGGGACCTTGGCAAACTGCTTAAAATACTCAGCAAAATTGTCTTAAGTTTATAAGTCTACTTTCAGTTCATGGTTTGTACTATAGTTAATTGTCAGTCTTAGTAGTTGCAGTATTTTTTAAACCAGTCAGTTGATGGTGAGTATTAGCTATTCCAAATACAAGAGTTAGTAAGAGAAAAACATTGACAAAGGATTTCAGTCACAGTTGCATTCTAATGTTGGAGATGGCTGGTGATGCTGCCTAAAAATCCACCCAAAATCCCAGCAGCTCCCCAGCTAAAGATCGTTTGGCAGGAGTCTTCCAGGTATGGCTCCCTGGGTGGGCCATTCCTGTGCAGGAACAGCCTATCTACAAGACTGGTGGCAAGCTTTGTTTGTGAACTCCTGTGAATTTTCCTCTTGGCTCTCTGTATCTAGAATGACTCACTAACCTGACAGACACTCTTGTTGAACCACTGCAAGCCAGGCACAGGGGCTGCACCACTCTGGAACTGGCAAAAGTTTCTTACCTGATTTAGTTCACCCAGTTTGCAAGTGTGTGTGTGTGTGCTCACAAGCCAGGCACCCCTTCTGAAGGCAGCGTAGGTGCACCTCCTCCCACCAAACTCTCTCCCCACTGCTCAGAGTTGTGCTGGCAGCCCCCCTCACAGCTTTGTTAGAGGAGCTGGGGGCTCTCAGGTTGTGAAGGGATACGAGATCCAGGCCTGGCAACTGCCACATGCGGTCCATTTGCCTTTGCCTCATCCTACTCAACATAGCTGAAGTGTTCATCTTACTTTTTCTATCACAAGCCCTTTTCTATTTGACTAAGGCAAAGGTGGGGTTTTTTAATGAAAGACGTTTTTCTTTTGGGTTTTGGGAGATGGGTCTTTTGGTTTGTTTTACTTATTTCTGATGGGAAAAAATCAAAAGAAATTCAGTTAATATTTGGAAGTCATCCTTTGTCGGAACTTGCTTGCTTTGATGAGAGCGAATCCATAATTGCTGAAAAATTAACTGTACAGCTGCTAATCTTGCCATGATTGTTTGTAAGGGGGGACATGCTGTTCATTCTTTAGGCTACATATATTTGTAAAAAAGGCACAGAAAAAACATGGGCATTATCCTTTCCCAGGTTTTAAACCACTGTTAATAGACTTGTTAATCCAATGAAGAATTGTATTTTTACAGAATTAAAATGTATTAGCCTACTGAGTACAAAAGGGGCAGTGAAGAGCATTTACTCACAGGGTAAATCAAGCTCTGATCAGCTGATCATCAAAACATTATCTGATTTACATCTCTATAGTCTTATGGCCATATGAACAGGAAATTAATTTTGGCACTAGGTTCAATGATACTTAAGTCTGCTATGCTAGAAAGAAGCACAAAGCTGCTATTCATATTGAGACCCACCACCCAATACAGGACAACACAGATGATTCCTTGATTTATTTGCTGCCACGCTGATAGGTAAAGCATCCATTTTAAAAGCTCCCAAAAAAGCAGTAACAACCTGACTCTGACTTGGTGCAACTCATCTTCTGATGTATTCACAGTTGGCCTATACAGCTGCTAAATTCTGTTGGAACAGATCTGCTACCTGTGCAGACTGTTGTTGAGTTGTTGAACTGAACTGCTTGGTTTGGGTACCACCAGTTTCTTTTTAGGTTAATCTGTAAAACATTGTTTTTCCTCTGTAGAATATCTCTGGTTTAGCTGACCACAGTACAGTAGCTGAAGCAGCTTTTTTCGTGTCATGGCACTCTCCACGCTTTCCTCCAAGTATTTTGCCCAGTGAAAACAGACAAGAGAGTAAAAACTGGACAGTGCCCTTTTGACATAGTACTTTGTTATCCTGCCTAATGCTATTGAGGAGAAAATTCCTTCTCCCACCTAATGCTGCTTATTTATTTATTTATTGGAGATGAATCCATGTTGCTTCAAGAGGCTTTTTTCTGTGAGATAATAGCAGCAGCTCTTCATAGATCCATTTGTTGCCGTGGTGATCTGCCTACTCCTTTTGTTAGTCCGCCTCTACTTCAATAAACCCCCTTCCTGTTATCAGCCTGGTGAAAATGTCTGCAAGTTCTTCAGAGCTAATAAACAGCATACATCATTCCTTTCATCTGATCACTATAGTGTGGGGCCGTATGAGAGTGAGAATGGCGCATGAATTGTACAGCTGCACTAATGGAACTCCGAAGAATGAACCTCCCCGCTCAGCCGAGAGAGTGCACGACAGGGCACTGCCTTCCTCTCCGAGCCGGAGGTGCCAGGACTCAAAAGCTGCACCTTGTTTTGAGCACCAGGGAATGACCTGCCTCTCGAAACTAATAATGCAGAGCTCTCAGTGACCTGTTTCAAAGTTGCTGGTTTTAAAACAAGCTTGAGGTCTCTTCAGTGTTTTCAGCCAGCTAAAACAATCTTTTTTTCCTTTGTCTTCTGTCCCTTGCGCCTCCTAGGAACGAGATGGAAAGACACTTCTTGGAGCTACTGCAGTTTAATATCAATGTTCCTGCCAGTGTTTACGCCAAATACTACTTTGATCTTCGCTCCCTAGCAGATGACAATAACCTGAGCTTTCTGCTGGAGCCTCTCAGTAAAGAGAGAGCACAGAAGCTGGAGGTAAATGGTCTGAGAGTGGCTGAGCAGGGGACTCTGTCTGTATGAGTAGTAAGAGCATCTGTTGCTAATCATGTTAAGTGGCGGTTAGAAAAACTAAAAAGCTTTTAGATTAGTGTATTACAGGGTAATTTAACCCCTTTATAAATACAGTTAGCACTTCTAAAACCATGCCTAAGCTAAGCAAGTATTCTGAAGAAAGGAAGGGTTTTGGAAGAGATTACAGAAGTCTAGCAGATTGCAAAATAAAATGGATGTTATTTTGGGTGTAGTTCAGCTTAAGTTCTAGGCTACTTAAGATTGAAAGGATTAGTGTCATATGTAATGGATTGTCTCTCCTTCCCTGGTCACAGTCTGTATTCCAAGCACCTAGAGACAGTCACACTCACACCCTTCTAAATACTGCCAGCTGAAGGTTTCCCACTGCATCCCACTGCACAGCTGCTTTTAGATTTAGAGGGAGCACTCTTACTGCTCTTACGGTTTAATAAACAATTTGTCTGGGGACAGCTGCAGAAATAAATTGTGGATTCCTACCTTTCCAGAGAAATGTTGCTTTAAGATAAACTTCTGGAACAGCCCCTTCTTGGGAATCCTTCAGAATGCCCAGAGGAGTGTAAATGCAGATTACTGTCCCTTTCTGCTCGATGGGAAGGGCTGTCCTTGTGGGGAGGCCCCGCAGCCTTCTTGGCATGACGGCTCATTTTAGAAAGCTTTAACTTTTGCGGAGTCAGTCTTCCGAGTTGCCGGAGATATTTAAGACATTTTGAAAATACATAAATTACCTGGGTTCCCAGGGAAATTTCTTGTTGGATCAATGCAACCTTTCATCTGTCCAGGTTTAACTGATGACTCTGCATGTTGTTTTGTTGACCTTTCAACAAAAGCATTACCACAGGCCCTGTGTACACTGATACCATAGTCCCTTTCAGAGAGGGGTGTGCTGCGGTATTCCTGGCTTACATTGTTCTGTCGTCCACCCCCAATAATTCTGCCACGGGCTAGGGATTTTATTGTGTCCCATAAGTGCCTGAACTTCTGGAGTAAGTATGATCCCTCCTGGTCCTTTGGAATGATAAGTATGATATGCCTATGAATTCCTCTATTTAAAGTTAAGCAATGCAGCTCTTCTGCTTTGTCTCACCTTTGTTACTTGCACTTTAAGCTAACACTGTCACTAAGTGTAAATGTGGTTGTAGGGCAGTTCATAGTCCATAGGAAATTGTTTACTGAACTGCTCAGTGCCAGGGCATAAGTGGATGATTTACAGATTGTGAGCCTGTTTTTTTTCTTCTTAGTATTTGGGGGCTTGGGATTTAAAACCAGATTAATTTTCAGTACAGTATGTAATTTGCTATCATGCACTTACTAATGCATGTCTATTGGACATTTTGGGGTTTAATTCTAAAATGTGATAAATATTTAAACCATTTGCTAAAATTTTTATTCTACCTTTCTGTTAGAAGCACATAAGCAGCTGATAGGAGCCTGTATAAAGCAGTGAATTAGTGAATTCCAGAAACTGAAAACTGATTTACACCATATGGGCAACTGGGGCTAAATATGTCAACACAGGTTGCTGTGTGATTGATGTGCTAGCATTAAAGCAGGATGGAGAGTCTGTCTGGTTTTGCACCAGGAGCTCATGCCGCCAGTGTCTCAAAGAATGCCACTCTTGAGCCAAATGCATGCCTCCAGAAGGTCGGCAGATATAAATGTAAATAATTATTTTAAAATACACTTAGAACTTTATTCATGCTCAGAGTGCTTTTCACCTTTTGAACTTGCAGAACATTGGGCTGTGCTGAATGGGTGCTGCCTTAAAGGGAAGGTGTAGGCTTGTAGCTGATCACAGGACTCTGAAAGTTCATCTGGTAATAGGTGGTAAATTATTAATGGAAGTAAATGTTCAGGACTGAAATTCAGTTCGACTTTTTTATTACAGGTATTCTTATTAACTTACATTGATAATGCCTGAAGGCTCCAATCAGAAATAGGCCTTGCAGGGGAGGGGACACAGTATTTTCTGACAATTGTGTTACTAGGATTTAAATAATTAGTCTTGTAACTAGAATAACTAGATAAGCAGGGCAGAGGCAAGCCAATAAATGGATGAAAACAGTTCAACACTAGATTGTCTACATGTGCTAATATTTAATTGCTATAATAAAGTACCATGGCTGCCCTCCCTTCTCAGATCATGGGGGTGATCCTGGTAAGAATATGTTGGGAGTGAGGGTGTAGAGAAGGTAAAGGCAAAACAGACACCCTAGTAGAACTTCATTTCCTCAGCTTGCTTGCCCTGAGTGGCCAAGGGTAAGATGCCCAAGGAAGTGCAGAAACCTTTTCAGTTTGAACCTTTTCTCTTAGAGAAATGCCCGTGTGCATTTCTGCACTGTTAAAATAAAATTTTTGTGCTGCTGCGTGCACCACACCCAGCTACTAGGGGTGATTTTCAACATGACTTCCACAAACTTAAAAAGTCTGAAATGGATCCAAGTTTTTCATTAGATAGTGAGACTAGTAAAATGAAGAAGATACTTGGATATGGAAACCACACACCTTCTTTAGGTCTACCTTTCTGATGGCTGGGGTTCATGTTAACCTGGGGCAGAGCCCAATGCTATTTTCCCTCCAGAGTAGTTCTTATTTACTGTCATTCTGGGTAAAAAGCCAGCTGTGTCACTGCTGCAGAGCACCTGTGCTGTAGGTATTTTACACTTGTAACACCTCCCTTGGAGCACTCAGACTTTACTAATGCGGACTTCTCATTTGTGTCTGTCTGTGGTACCCAGGCAATCTCCCGACTGTGTGAAGACAAATACAAAGACTTGTCAAAAGCTGCTATGAGACGATCTTTCAGTGCTGATAACTTAGTTGGTATCCGCCGTTCTAATGCCATCCTCTCCTGAGGAGAGAGCAAGGTGCAGCACCATGAACCAGCATCCATAGAACCGGAGGAATCCACCACTCCATGCACACAAGCCAGCGGTGATGGTGTCTTCCAGCAGGAGGAAGCAAGGAGAGTAAATCAGCCAAGGGAGCCCAGAGCTTGAGGAACATACTTAGTGCAAAAGACAAGACCTTTGTCAAATCAACTCCCTCCTCCTTCTAATGTATCCAGAGGTGCAAAAACAAACTTATCTCCTTCTCTCCCCCACAGATGTTTGCTTACTATGTAGGCCTATAGCTGTGAACTCTTGAGGTTTTTAATAATAAGTAGTTTTAAATTTTAGAATTTAAACACTAACCACATGACTATAGTTACAATGTTCTTCCCTCCTCTCCCCTGTCATCCAGAGTCTCACTGCATTTGTATTTCAGGTCAATGCAGTGTTAACAAAAACAACGTATGGGACTCTTAAAGTATAAAGCCACTCTGGAGCTGAAAACAGTAGTATAGACACGTGTTGATGGCTTTTCCCTGGTTTGGCTACTAAAAGCTGCTACTATTGGTGATGTGTTCATACCAAGAAGCTGCCCAGCAGGAAGGAATTCCATCTCTGCACCCACAACTTCACTCCAGTAAAGATTGTCAAAAGACTTTGAATGTTTTGACTGGGGGCAGATACGGTTTTATGTATTGTTAAAATGTATAGGGTCCATGCTGCATTTCTTGTGAATTATGGTGCTTCTCTCATTTTCTAATACTTATATTGCTCTGGAAGAGATGTAATCTGTGTATTTTTCTGAGGCATTGAATGAAAAAGTTGGTCTGGAAACATCATCACCGTCCCAAACAGTGTAGCAATCCAGTGGTGAGTGGCGTGTGTGCAGCACTGCTTCTCTGAGTTCTACTGCAGATCTCTTGTGCTATATACAGTGAGTTCCTAAAGCTGATATTGTGCATCCATCTGGCTCTCCTTGGGTTTCAGTTCCCTGGGAGGAAGTTATATTCATAATGAGACAATAATGAGTTTGAGAATCCTGGACTACCTATCAAGGTAGATGGAAGAATATTGTGTTCAACTGAGAATTATCAAAAAGCTTTCTATAAACTTTTTTTTTTTTTTCCCCCAAAGTGAATTTTATCTTGTGCAACTGCTCTAGAGGCTTGGGGTTTGCTCTTTCTGAGACTTGGGAACAGAGCTTACTTTCAAGCTCTGAAACTGAACTCTAAACAGGATAAGTATTATTAGACTCTTCCTGTTACAAGTCTTCGTAGTATCTTCCCTTCTTGGATCCAAATAGGTTCTAGGCTGTGCGTCCTAGGAGCAGCTCTCCCTCCGAATGACACGGGTTTTGTGCACTTCCTCTTACAGCCAAGGCCCAGAAACTCACACTGAACAAGTCCATCTGCCTTTGGGAGTGGGGCTGTGTGAGTGCCATCATCAGTGTGGCTGCACTCAGCTGTTCAGTGATGCATACAGCCTTTTGCAGTATGCAAATGTGCCAGCCCCTGGCTCCCAAACCCACCGAACTTGGCACTTCAGGTATTGATCACAATTCAATATTGAAAATAACACTACATCTTCAGGTGGTTTTCCTTTCTCATGTTTGTATTAAAAGAAAAGCTAATAAACTCTATTTTAATTAAAGTTAAAGGTGAAGGGTGTGTTCTGTACAGTTGTTGGATTCCCCTGCCCCTCAAGAAAGGAAAAAAAGAGAAACCCCAGCGGTGTGTGTTACGGCTTCGCCATTCCCCACACCAGCCTATCATCTTCATTTGGTCCCAGGGAGCTGGCACTGTCTGGGAGCAGGCAGCAGAGTCCTGGGAGGGGTGCAGCCCTACATGGCTGCCCAGATCTTCCCACATGGTCTTTGGATTTAGAACTTGACTCGGGCTGCTCAAATAAACCATTCACTGACAGTTTCTTTGCACTTTAATGGCCTTTAAGTAGGGCCAGTCTCTCTGGAGGCCATTTGATGATTTTTAAGTCCTCCCTTGAGGAGCACTGAATTGGAAGCTACAAGTGACCAGCTCCTGGATTGACTTGTGACTTGATTGCTAAGGAGCTTTGCTTCCCTCAGCACCTCCAGGTGCCTTCAGCTGTGTGGGATTGGTCTGGTGCACTTTGCTGTGGGGCTGCTCCAAAAGCAGCCACTCACTGTGAGCTGCTCAGCAGAGACTGGGGGCACTCATTTCCCTTTTTTGCCAGATGAGATGGAGACTCTTCCTGCTGATCTGGATGGCAGGTGACTGACAACTCAAGCTGAGGGCTACTTCTGCAATACATCCTGCAGGAGACAGCTGCTATGAACCTGATTTTGCTTTGAATATTACCTGGCTTTAGTTTTACTGTAGCCCAGAGCACATTAGCAATGGGATTTTGATCTGTTCAGCAGATACTAAGCAGGCCTGAACTACAACTCAGCTTCTTAAGAGGGGAAAAAATAGCAATTCCATTTACCATTCTGGTACCCCTAGAAGAGTTAGATTCTGGAAAACACAGCTATTGTGTTTCTCAGCTAAACAATAAAAGGTAAGCCATACAGCTCCCTTTTGAAGTGCTGGGCAGTAATAGTGTTTCAGAAGGAATTGCATTTATGTGGTTCTGCTGAACTGTGAAGGGGGAATACCCTCCAATTTGCACTAATCTAGATGCTGGAAACACTTTTCTCAAAGAGGCAAAAGAAAAATGCAATCATGGTCAGAATACTGGAATTACAGAGACTGTTACCTACCTCTGCTCCCAGGGAAGAGCAACTGGCTATGTACCTTGGTTTTTTTAATCCAACAGCTGAGTAATATTTAATCTATGTTGAGGTGACTGCTGCCTGCTTTCAGTTCCAGGGTAGCACTCCCCATCTGGCAGTAAATGCTGTTTGCAGAGACAGTAGCTGTCTTATGGCCCGGCAAGAGTAATGTGAGCAGCAGCCAGACTAGCAGGAGCAGCATGTGTTTGCAGGCAGCAGGGGCAGGAAGCCATGGAGCTGTTTGTGGGCTACATGATGCCCCCGGGCTCCAGCAGCCCCTTCCCTTTGTGTACAGGGACTGTGTATTTTGTTTCCAAGGGAATTTTATGAGAACTACTTCAGTTTGGGTTTGGCAGTTAAGAGGACAGGCACTTGAGGGATGGAATAAATGTCAAGACCATTGCTCCTGGATAAGAGTATAGGTGTCAAGCATACCCTGAGCAAGCAGAAGAGGACAGAAGAGCCATTGAGGTGAGAGCTTGCACAGGAGGTTGGCAGGAGCGCTCAGGGCAGGGTGAACTGCTCCGTTTAGAGCTCAGCACTGGGCAGGCTGCAGCCCCCATCCTGTCCTGGGATTTCCCACAGCACAGCAGTGCAGGACAATGACACAGAACTGGCATTCCATATTGTTACCTGGGAAAACTACACTTGCACCAAATAAGCTGTTTGCCAACATAAAGTGAATTACAGGGTGCTGCCAAAGTGACTGTAGAGCCCTTACTAACACCCACCCCCCAAAGGACTGGCAGAACAGCACTTAATGGCAGAACATGGGCCTGTTTGTCTTAGGATTAGGAAAGTCTCAGGCTGCCTTCACAGACAAGGCATGTTCTAGGTGAAATAACCACTTTGGCTTCTGATGTATGATACTAAAACCTATTTGAAGAACCACATGGTCCCCATGCCATCAGACATTGTCATTCCCCATGCCACCCAGTTTGAAATTGTGCTGCATTTACACCGTTCAGCCCCAGGGAAGCCAGTGACTGCCTCGAGGGTGGCTTGAGTTGGCCAAGTGGAACCTGGAGAGCACAGGAGAGACACAGCAGCACAAGCACTGGGCCGGCCGTGCAGGATCACCTATGTGCTCACAGGGACAGAGTCCTGCAGCTGATTCACACAGCTGCCTGCAGGAAAAGCCCTTCCCTTGCTCGGAAACCGTGGCTTGAGGTAGGCGGTGCATGGCAGTGCTGCCAAACTCCTGTTTACTGAGGAGCTGGGGACACAACAGCTTCCTGGCAGGCAAGAATGACAACAAGGCTGCCAGCAAGGTGCTGGAGTTACTTCCGGGAGCAGGCAGTGAGTGTCCACAGCTCCTTGGGAAGAACCTGATGCTGAAATGGTTCATGTCCCCTCCATGCCTCAAAACTGCTGCCCCTCAAGCGACAGGATCAGCCCAAATGGTGTGTTTTGCCCGTACTTGAGCATGGGGGGCAGATCCCTGCAGAACCAGGTGAGTCAGGCTGTGGGACTGTCAGGTTCAGTACTGGGTGCTGGAATGCTGCTTCCAGGTAAGAGATCCTATCTAGTGGGACCTGGTGTGTGCCTACACACCTAACTAGATAGCAGAGTCCTGCACCATTAGTCACCACGGAGCCAGCCTTAACCCCTTACTGTCCCTCCTCAAGTGCTCCTCGCAACAGGAGAGGTCGCACAGCAGATGGCAACACGGCCACCCAAATGGGCCAGCGTGCCGCATCCCGCTTGGCTCTGAGCTGTCATCTCCTTGGCCTTAGGAGTATCAAAGGGCACCTCTTCAGGGCCTGATCTCAGCGCAGGGCGAGGGACACGTACTGTGCAAACTGCAGAACGCCAATAAAAGTTGATAGTTAACCCTCTTTTAGCAGCGAGGCGTGACCTTGGCCCATCAGGGGAATGCCCTGTCAGCGAGGTCATGGGCACAGCTAGCACAGCTGCCCCCAAGCACGGAACCCGGCTCTGGGCAGAGCCTGGCTGCACCACCCAGCCTGGGCACGCCGGTGCTGAGGGCACGGATGTGTGGTATCCTCCGTGCCAAGGGCAGCTCTGCGTGGGGTTCGTGCACATGGAACATGCTATTCCTGTGCTACACAAGTGCAGTTGCCTCACCAGTTCCCCACAATCCCCAGGGATAAAGAGCCCTGCACGGCCCTACAGCACATACCTCCCCGTCCCCCTGACAGGTAAGTTTTTAAGGTAATAAATACTCTAACAGAAGCAGAAGTAAAGAAAACAACACACACTATTTTTTATCCTCATAAATAACTAATCTTGATACTTCTCTTTGAATAAAATCTCTTAAGCTTTTCACAAAATATAGTACAGTTATTTAAGCAACATTGAACAGCATGGGTAACGGAACAGGCAAAACCCAACATGTAAATTGGCTACAGCAGACAGGGCACACGGAAACGGCTCCTTCCCCCTCCTGCCACTTGTTGCTGAGAAGCCAGGCTCAAACACGAGTTGATTGTATTACCCTACCGTTAGATCAAAGCTGAAAACACTCTTGCATTTTTCAATAGGCGACAGTTTGTAGCTAATCTTGGATTTCTTTACACAGTCAGTTGCACTTTGGAAAAAACAAAAACAGCAAAATACCACCTTTGACATGGTTTTGTTCATTGTATTGCATGATGTGTGTTTAGCTGTATCTACAAAAGGCACTATAGAGAGAGAGGAGTCCGGGAAGGTGTGGACTGGAGCAGGTTGGAATCATTTAATGCCCTGGATCACAATACAAGACTACCCACAGCGTCTCTGCACCTGACCCGCCTCACTGCTGAGAACACACCTGTCCCTAACCTGTATCAAAGGTCACTACGGCTTCTGTGTGTACAAATTAGGCTATAATACAACTATTTACAGTTTGTAACACAATATGGTGCAATTATGTCCATAATAAAGAACTCCAACATTCTGGAGGGGGTGAGCCCTATTGCAAGAGTTGCGGATGGGTGCGGCTGAACAGTCCCTGGTGAGCCCTCCGTCCTTGCACCTCTGTCTCCTCTATCCAGGACACCCCAGAGACACTCATGCAGTACCTTTATCTGGAGATGTGCCACTTGAGTGTTCCCTCACTTCCCAGGCTTTGGTTTTAAAATTAGGTGGAAACCTTTTGGAAGTGGTCCAAAGGTGTTGAGAACAACCTCAGATCCTTGCAGTCCTGCAGGAGCAAAGCCAGCAGTTGTTCTCCAGTGCTTGAGCAGCTGGGTCACAGTGCCACGCTTGAAGGAGAGCAAAAAGGACTCCAGTAATGGCTGGGTTTTTACATACATGATCACTGCTTAGGGCAGGGGAAATAAACCATTAAACCCAGGTGCTTTCACAAGTGGCCTGAAGCCAGAGGCAGCCAGCCTCATCCTGTGCCACTGCTGGAGCCCCTTGCCCTGGCTGCATTTAGTGATTTTGACAACAGCCCCCCCCCCCATTATTCTACTTATTGAAACCCAGGTGTCACCACTGCTTAACGCCAGAAAATGGTTCTGTCAGTGCTCAGCTGCTGTCTGATCCAGGGAAGTGAAAAAGGCTTGGGAAGTTGGAGGAAAAGAAGTACAAGCACTCTGCTAAGTTTTCCTAAATTAACTGCTCTCTTTCAAACCTGGTACCGTCTCTGTCAGAGGCACAGCTTTGAAAAAAGCAGCAACACGTATTGAAGTCGACTGACTGGAAAACCCAGCTGCTGCTCCGGAGAGACAGCCTGCCGCCTGGCTGGGACACCCCCGTGCAGTCACTACTCACTGCAGGGGCGCAGCCACCCTTTTAGGGTTGGCTATGCCACAGCTGGCGGGCAGGGCACCGGGCCTGCCTCCCTCGCCCCAGGTAACCCGCGCGGCACAAGGGAGACGCCAGGAACTCACCCCGTTGCAGAGGCGCGGGACAGCACCGGCCCCTTCCCAGGGCACCTCAGGAGAGCCCCGCTCTCGGTGCCGGAGCCGGCGGTGCCAGGGCTCCCTGCAAACCCCGCGCCGGGACGGCAGCCTCACCACCTTGCGCAGCCCCTCGGCTCGCCGGGGCGAGTGGCTCCATGGGCGGTGGAGCTGGTACCACCCCGCTGAGCCCACCGGAGCCAGCTCCTGCCGGTCCTGAGCCCCTGACTGAAGGGAGCCGGATGTGCTTGCCCAGGGCAGAAGGGACCACAGGGGGGTCACCTGGTCCCCGTCTGCGCTGCAGACAGCTGGGACCCTGTCCCTGCCCGTCCTGAGGGCCGGGTGGCAGATCCTCTCCACGACCCCTCTGTCCTGCACTGTCACCACCACCCGTGAAGCCCCGGCCCGCGCGGCTCCTTCCCTCCGGCTCATTGTGCTGCTGCCCGAGCGGGGCCAGCGGCTGCCTCACGCCAAGGGCCCCCAGCCTTCTCCTCCCCAATATGGAGCTGTGCCTGGGGGCACTGAGGGCAGTCTCCTGCTCTGCCCAGGGCACCCAGAGAGGCAGCACCCCCTGCCAGCTTTCCCTGATCCCCTCCCACTCTCTGGGCTTTAGTGAGTGGCTCAGTGGCAGTGCCAGCCCCCACCTGGGGTTGGGGGCCACCACTTGCCCTGCCTGCTTCAGCTCTGTCTTTCAACCCAGCAAGCACCAGCAAGACCTGCCCAGAGCCTTGTTGTGGGACACAAATCAGTGCTCGAGGGCTACTGCCACCTGATTGGCCCACAGGCAGAAGCATCCCAGGACTGCAACCAGGATGTGGGACCCCAAGTGGGGCATACATGGCAGTGCCAGGCTCCAGGCCTCCCTGTCCCTCTGCCCCCACATAGCTGGCAGCACCTCCCCCTGCCCTGCCTGGGGCTGCAGCTGCTCCATGCCCATGGGCACACACACTCGGTCCCAGGCAGCACCACCATGGTGGGGCTGAGGATGCCAGGGGTGGCCCAGCTGTCACCCCCTCTTCTGTGGCCCAGGGTCTTTGCAACCCTCTCCTCCCTGTGGCTGGGGTCACCGAGGCTCCCTCCGGTCACACATGGGACAGTGGGACCTGCTTGTGGTAGGAGGCCATATTGGGCAGCACCGTCCTGCCCACCAGTGCCGGGCTGGCCTCACCGTACACAGAGGCGCCTGCAGGCTTCCTGCCCCGGCAGCAGCGGGTGGTGAAGCGCCTCCAGGACTCGAGTGTCTTGCCAGACCAGATCCAAACACCGGAGGTGATCCCCACCACAAGGCACATGAAGTACTTGAGCATGAAGACAGCATAGTCAGGCTTGGGGTGGTGAGGGTCCCCCGGGCAGGAGCAGTTCTGTGCCTGCTCCCAGGCCTCCCGGTTGTGCTGCTCGTAGATGTAGCAGGCAATGACAATGGTGGCAGGCACAGTGTAGAGCATGGTGAAGATGCCGATGCGGATCATCAGCTTCTCCAGTTTGTCAGTTTTGGTGCCACCCTGCTTGATCACGCTGCGGATGCGAAAGAGCGAGACGAAGCCAGCCAGCAGGAAGAGGCTGCCAGTGAAGAGATAAACCACTAGTGGTGCCAGCACAAAGCCCCGCAGATTCTCCAGGCTCTGGTTGCCCACATAGCAAACCCCAGCCACCGGGTCACCATCCACAGAGCTCAGTGCCAGTACCGCAATGGATTTGGCACTGGGGATGAGCCAGGCAGCCAGGTGGAAGTACTGCGAGTAGCTAGCAATGGCCTCATTGCCCCACTTCATGCCAGCTGCCAGGAACCAGGTGAGGGACAGGATGACCCACCAGATGGAGCTGGCCATGCCGAAGAAGTAGAGGAGAAGGAAAACCACGGTGCAGAGAGCAGGGCCTGTAGTTTCATAATGGATGTGGTGGTGCTCCAGGTTGCAAGCCACATTGGCATGCCCTGCCACCAGCCGCACAATGTAGCCCATGGAGACGAAGAGGTAGCAGGCAGAGAGGAAGATGATGGGGCGCTCAGGGTACTTGAAGCGCTCCATGTCAATGAGGAAGGTGGCCACGGTGGTTGAGGTGGAGAGGAAGCAGAGGATGGACCAGAGGCCGATCCAGAAGGTAGCAAAGGTCTTCTCATCCTGGGTGAAGTAGGGCTGGTAGCAGGGGATGGCGCAGTTGAGTACCTTCCCAGTCCTGATGCGGTTGTACAGCGGATGGGACTCCTTGGAGATGGGGATCAGGGGTGCTTTGCACTTGCAAGTCTGACCACAGTCCAGCCCTGAGAGGCGCTGCCCATCGAGTGGCATCAGGTTTTTGGCCATGTCCTTGGCAGGGCGTGTGGGCTTCCCAAAGAAAGGCGGCAGGGTGGTGGCTTCCGTGTGGTTGTATCCCATGCAAAGCACCTCGGTGTCCCCCAGCACCGGCAGGCTGTCGCAGCTCATCCTCTCGGGCCAGGCGAAGCCGTACTGCTGCATGATGGGCGAGCAGCCGGCCTTGGCCCGCTCGCAGACGGAGCGGCAGGGGGGCAGCGGCTTCGTGTAGTCGGACAGGCAGATAGGGGTGTACATGCTGCAGAGGAAGAAGCGCAGGTCCGGGGAGCACTGGATCTCCACCAGCGGCCAGAACTGGTGCACCTCCAGCCCGGCCTCGTCCTGCGTGTCGTGGTTGAACTGGTTGGGCATGTAGGTGAGGTTGTAGCCGATGCCCTTGCACATCGGCACCGTGATCTCCTGGCACACCAGCGCCTTGGAGGCGGCGCGCCCCGCCGCCGGCAGCCCCAGCAGCAGCGGCAGCCCCAGCAGCAGCGGCACCGGCAGCCCCCGGCCGCCCATCGCCGCCGCGCGTCCTACCGCCGCCGCATGTCCCGGGCACCTGCCGCCTCCGCGCCGGGAGCGAGGCCCCGCCGGGAGCG
>NW_024581672.1:0-46449 GCF_017639235.1 Corvus kubaryi
CCGGCTGGGGCGTGTGCGGGAGGGCGGGCGCCTGTCTGTTTTCGCTCCGGCTCTCGCTCCCCCGCTGCCGCCCCCCGGCCCCGCCGGGCTCCGGGGACCCTCCCGCGGGGCGCCGCGGCCCCCCGCGCCCGCCGGAGTTCCGCTTCCCCGGCGCCCCGAGCGCGCTGTACGGATAAACAAACAGACTCCCGCCGTGATGGACACGAGTGCGTGGGGCGCTCCCCGGCTCTGTAACGAGAAGCTTTTAATAAAATCTGTGCTCGGAAGCCGGGGCAGCGCTTGGTCTGGTGTTTCGCTGTTACTCCGTCTCCGGGAGGCCGCGCCGGGCAGTGGTGCCGGTCACCCAACACCGCGCTCCGGGCGGGACCCGCGGGCAGAGCCCGAGCCCGGCGCGCAGGTCACGTAACAGGGATACGGTTCCCTCTTGCCGCGCTGCTTCTCCCCTGGTAGTATTTTTAACCCAAAGTGAACTTGAGCCAGGCTGCGGCTGGTAAATCTCGGTTTGGGATTTGCTTTTGCCAGTTTTCCACAGACTTGGGTGCTGCACAGCGAACAGGATTTGACCTCTATCCCAGCTTTAATAGCAAATGTCAGCTCAAATGCCTTTTTCCACCTTACACCAGCCTTGCCTTGCTGCAGCGGTGGGGCTTTTTTTCCTCTTTTCTTGCCTAGAATAGAAGACAGTGTTTTGACTTTGTTCTGCTTTCAAATCATGGATATCTGCAGTTTTGTGTACAGTAATAAGTAAAAACAACGTGGCAGACTTAAGAAACTTTTTAAGCAAAGATTGTTACACCTCCTAAATGTATACAAGGATATAAAATTTTAAATGGTCATAATACTTTTCTTCATGAAACACTTTAAATTTTTGTTTCTTCCACTTAGATATTGGAATTCCTGCTCACAATCTGCTTCTGGAATAACACCTGTATTTTTTTTCCCTGGGGTTAAAAGCATGTTTCCTACTTCTTAAATAAAAGACCAGAGACTTCTTAGAAATACCGTGTATCTCTGTTTAGTCCCATTCTGACCACTCCTAAACACTATTTTAGAATACAGGAATTTTGAGACTCTACTTGCGTCCTTTCTGTGTATCAACAAATGTGGATTTATACAGTAAAATACGCAGTCACCGAAATAGGTTTTATTCAAAATGGATATTTGTGATTCACATGTATACTTCCTTGTATGTGAATTTCTGTTTTCTGTCACTTCCACCACTTCTTTTGAATGAAGGCCAAAGATGCTCTACATCACTTCACTGAATTAATACCAACATGAGAAGAGGGTTTCTAAAGTTTTAAATGATTAATAGACATATGAGGACTTCAGTAAGCAATGTAGCTATTGATAGTGATTAAAGAGAGTGTAATTGTTGGTGTATTTCATTCATTCTTGGTTTGATGGAATACGCACTACATTTTAAATACAAAAATGGGACAGAAAATCCTTGCTTGGTTTTTTTTTTTTTTTTTGTAGTTTTAGAAAAACATTCTATTTCATAATAGAGTGGAAGACTCTCAGATCCATATTTTCAAACACAGATCTCTGTGTTTCCTCGCCAGCTTTGTCCGCTCACAGGTCAGAGAGAAAAGGGAACAGAGAGGTGGTTGTATATTTGGTAAGCATCACTTACAGATGACCTAAAATGAAATAGTTGCATGTAGCTAAGAAGAGTGTAATGATTTTTAATGCTTTCATTTAATTGAGAGAACACCAGTATTCAGATTAGTGCTCTCAGTATGGTGTTTGGATCTGCACTGAGCGATCTGCATCTAATTAATTTTTTTCTCGTAGGTTTGGTGATAGGTGTGTCTATTACTCTGGGTAAAAAAAGGAAAGAATCAGTCAAACAAACAAAAAAACCCAACACAAAAAACACCCCAAAGGTCTGAAAGGGGGAGAGGGGTTTGCTGACAGAGAATTTAGAAACATCTCATTTAGACTGTCAAGTCATCAATCTGGCTGTTTTTTGGAAACCCGCACCAGCATATCTATTGCTATACAAAATCATCTGTAGATCGTACTCCGCAGAGTAGCTGGTCTGCTGCAGTAAGAAGCAGCCTCTTCTTGCCTAAGTGCAGCTACAGCTCTGTAGGTGCACATTTTGATAGGAGACAAGGCCCCAGCTCGGAATTTCTGTTGGCACTGCTTTGAAACAAATGAGATATTCACACTTCACCTCTATTTTTGGATCTCTGGAAGCAAGTGGAGATCGGTTACTCATGCCACACTTCTCAAGGCTTTTGTGCAGTGAGAAGGCCGTGTTAGCTTTCTGCCACTAATCTAACTAAACTTAGTTTCATGGGAGGTGACAGCAATCCTCATCTACAGAAACAACCCTACTCAGCTTGATTTGAGCTCTCTGGCACCCTACGTGCCTACAGCTGAAGTTTCATGACAAAGCAGTGACTTTTTTTTTCTCTGAATCAGAAATTGTGTTGCCTCATATGCAGTCTCTGAGGTCATATTTCATAGTGATTGTGAAAACCTGAGCAGCCTGCCGTTAATGGTCTTATGTACATCTCCCAGCATGAAGGCATTGATACCTATTTTGTTCTTCAAAGCTTTTAGATCACTTGATTGTACTGCAATTAAAAAAAGGTGAGTGAGAACAAATACAGCACATTCCAACTTTCCATATTTTTAAAACAGCCTTGTCAGCTGTACAGGAGGTGAAAATGTGCCAGGCTCTAGTTGGTTTTTCAGGTAAAAAAGCCACTCGAAAACAGCCAAGGATTCTCTGCTGTACTTTTTGTCTGGCAGTGCTGAATTTATAATATTATGTGTGAAGTGGAAAGAATAGAAAACTCAGTGTTGGAAGAGCCACATTAAGATGAGAGGATAAAGAATTTGGAGGAAGTGTGTTCCTGTTTGGCTGCATGTATATGGTTTACCCAACATATGTACATACACATAAGTTTGAAGCAGCACTGATACTTGTTACAGTGATTTTGAGTAGAGTGCAGAGAGGTACAGGATATTATCCTAAGATAATAAACATTCCTATTTTTCTCCTGAGAATATTGTGAGATTTGGTATTTTTAACAAATCAAGACCGTTAGGTGAAAGATGGAAAAATAGTTCGGAAGATAGGAGGGTCCTGCCAGTTGCTGTTCTGGGTTTTGTAACTTTTCACTTGTTCTGTGACAGGAGACTAGACTGGCTACTCGAGACATAGTTGCAGGAAGCCTTACAGTGAACTATTTTGAAGCTACCTTAGTGCAGGAAACAAATAAAAATCTCTATCCTCGATGCTTTCATGCTTTTTGGACTGGAGAGTTAAGCTGATGTGTAAAAATCTCTGATCTTCTAAGTGTTGTTCAGTGATAGCTTGTTTAGTCAATGAGGTTATCAGGAAAACTCCTTTTCCCAGCACATGGAAGAACTAAAGCTGGGTTGTATTTTTCTCTTCAGGCAGAAACGTTTTCAGATAGATTTCTAAACTTATAAAAGATCAGGAATTCTTGAAGCTGGCAGGAATTCTACTGGCTGATGAAGTGAAACCATAGTTCCTCATAGCATTTTTTGGTAGTAATACTGGCCGAAGCATCTTTCCTGTCTTTTCCATTGCACTTGCGCAAATGCGTGGGCTACTGCATGGGGAACTGATCCAGCTGGTTGAGAGGTGTGGAGCCTGGTTCTTTTTCACCTGGATCATTCCCTCCCCTCGCTGGTGCACGGCTGCACAGTGGCTGTACCAGCATAATCAGGGGAAGGGATGGGGCTGGAATGAGCAGGGAGATAAGGGCAGCTCAAGCAGCTGTGAGGCTAAATGAGAAAATGCAGCCTACGTAAAAATTTTTAAATTATTGCTGTGTTTATAACTAAGCTGGATGACACAGATCCTGCTGGGGTTCTTCTTGCCACAGAGCTGGATCATTGAGCTAAGTCTAAGTTCTTACATTTGCTAACCATGAGCAAATGAACATGAACAGCAGCTGTTTCCAAACTTCAGTTTCATGTATTCATTTTGATTGTTGTGCTACTTATTTACTTGGCTTAAATACGTTTTGTGTGTTTTTTTAGCAAGTTCTCTGTGCACTTCCTTTACTTCATTTTTTTATATTCTTCACATTTTAAGTTTGCCAGTTGCTGTTCTCTGCAGCTCTTTGCTGCGATATTTTAATCATGTCTTCAGAAACTCTACAACCTCCTGTGACATTTTGGATCCAGTATTACATGCACTTTTCTTATAGGTGCTACCCTAAATCTCTCATTCTCTATGCTGTTCCAGTATCAATTGGATTTTACTTTGCCTTGCACCTTTCCGGGGACTTGAATGTCAAATCTCTTCTCATCTGTAAAATTTCTCTCATCATGTTTTATACCCCAATGAATAATGGATGGGAAGCATTTTCTTGCCTTTTTTTTCTGATGACACATCATCTAGCTGTGTGTAGCTGGCCTGGCCTCAAAATCCAGTGGTGCCTGTCCATTCCTCCAAGTAGCATACAATATGAGCAGGATTTGTAAATTTACACCTTTTTAGATTGTAGTGAGCTTTCTTTCTCTTGGGAAAAAAAAAAGTCTAGGGCATTACTGTAGATGTAGGACCCCTGCCCTCTTACCCAATTTTCCTTTTGTGCTGATAGGAAAATTCTGTGAGATAAAAAGGGAGGGAAGATGTGTAAAAAGGGTACTGTGTACTAATGCCACAATATAACCAACAGTATACCAACAAAAGTAATGTTGCTGTGGTTTTGTCTGAGCTGATAAAATTGTATGTGTCTCTCAAGAGACAGACATGTTGCTCTCTCCGCTCCTGCTCCTGGTTGTGTGGTGTTGGACCATCCCTTTACATTGGCTGTAGTGTTGATTGTATATAAATTGTAATAAGCCAGTTCAGATCACTAACCCAGGAGAGAACTGTGCTTTTTTTAGTAGATTAATTTTCCCCTGCATGCGTGAGCCGAATTGGTTGGTGATTGAGATGCTGTTAGCACAAACACCGGTGCAAATTTGCAGAGCAACCGTGGAAAGGAAGGAGGGGGACACAGCTTTCTCCCTTCAGCAGCAGAGAGCTGCATCAGCAGACCCACCTTGGGGAATGGCAGCATATCCATGACTTGGAGCGACAGAAGGAAGGGTCAGACTCTGTTCATGGTGATCAGAGCCACATGAGTTTGTCTTTGCAGCTAGGAAAGCTACAGCAGAGTAGGTCAAAGAAAAAAGACAAACCCCAAATGAGGAAGGTTTCCTTGTTTTAAAAGTCCGGTGATACCTGTGTGATTGAACTGACTGCTCCTTATCAGAGGCAGATGTCAGTCTTCTCAAGAGCTTAGATCAGTGTTCCTTTTAGGTCTTTTTCATTATGAGGAGCCCAGTCAGCTGAGGAGAACAACATACCTTAAATGAAGCCCAAGTTGAAATATGAAGCTCCAGAAGGGGTCCAGGTCCAACACTTGGGTGTGCATCCTGTCACTTGGCCCAAAGCACCTGGGCAGTGAGCTCGCTGTAGTGTCACTGTTGCTACAAACAGATAAATGCCTTGGCCTGTCTTCCAGATTGTAAAATAATTAATCGTGGCTGGAACTACTGGCATGGAAGTTGTAGTGTAAAGTTAATGTGGCATGTGTAACCACTGCACATTACCCTGGGTTGGGGAGAGGAAGAAGTATGTTACCTGCTGCAAATAGCTGCTTTGTCAGCAACATGACTGTTTGAAAAGTGCATCTCTGCCCAGTCCTCAGAAAGATAATGTTGATTATATAAAAAGTACTCATCCTGTTTCCAGCCTCCCACTCTTAAGCAGAGTCATCACAACAATAATCAAATTACAGAATATAGGTGGTTTTCTTCAGCATCTTTGTTGGCTTCTCACAGTCTTGTGACACCTATACCCATGATTTGATCTACTTTGCTTTCATTGACAGGCCTGGCTGCAGCAGGGTAGACTCTGCTCCACCTTCCCTGTTCCTTCTCCTGTGCCAGTAGCACCAGTACTGCTGCCTGTGAACTGATCAGATAACTGGTCCAGGCTAGAAATTTATTGTGTTTCCTTGTCTGTAGTGCAAATTGGTTGTCCAGCCACATTTACTACACAGCTTCACAGGCAAGTGTAAAGGTGTAAATAAGAAAGAATTTAGAGGAAACCAGAGCCTTAGCTGGCAGTGCTGCTAGCAGAAATACTTGCAAGACTGTAGTTGCAGAAAGCAAAACAGAGACTTTCTTTTGTGTGCAACGCATTGATGTAAAACACGGATTCTGTTTCTTTGTCTTGCCCTTTCTGGTTCCTCAGTGGCTCCCGTTGCTTACTCCGGGTCACTGCAGACCTTCAGCATTACCAGCAAATCACACCCCTGTTCCATGCAGGCAGTCATGTTGCCCACAGGTAACGCAGGTCTTGAACTCCAGTTAGGTATTTGAGAAACATTATTCTCTGTTTGGAGGCAATGCTTTTGCAGAGTAGATCTGGCTGGCAGGCATATGAGTGATCTTTCTCCTTTAAAAGGCTCTCCTGCACTGCCCAGGCAAATTTAAAAAATACACGAAAAATCAACCAGAATCCACTTGGTTTATAACGTTAGTCAGAATTGTTCTACTACAAAGTTTGATCACTGTTGCATTTCAGTTGGTTTTTAGAGAGAGGCTGGGTCACAGATTTAATTTTGGTGCATTAAGCAACGTAGTCTGATAATGCTTCAAGACTAGTGCTAATTGACCAAGCAGTGATGTTTTCAATAAAACTAGTAAAGCCAGAGCAATTTCAGGATTTAAAAGTATTTCCAAGTGTGAGCTGTGGTTTAAGACCTAGATCTTTTGGTTTTAATGTTGCGATCAATTTCGTGAATAGGATCCATTCAGCAATTGGACAAGGGCAAGGTTTGTAACGAAGTGCTGTTTTACTTGGGCATACTCTACTCTAGCACTTCAACCTCAGAAAGAATTTTAAGGTTTTCACTTCCTGGAGAGCAGTGAAACAAAAAATACTCTATACTGCCTGTTAAAAATGAAACAAAGCTATTAAATCATTTTTTAAAAGTGTGTTGCTTTTACAGATAGAGGTTATTTTCAATTATTTTCAGACATTTGACTTGATATTGGTAATTGTCAGCTTTGTATGAATAACTCAGTCTTACTTTCAGGTGACCATTTCTAAATCTTAATAAAGCAGTGAAAGCATTGGTCTGAAACATCCATTTTGTTGTGTTTTCTTTCTGAACTCATTAGAAGTGTTCTGCTTTTTTTAAACAAGACTTTCCAATATTTACCAAGTTACATAACTTCATGCTTTTATACTATGGGTTGAACTCTAAAAATACCACATACGTTCCAGGCATTAAACAGAATGAATACTGTTTGTTTTAATAGTTACGTCTGTCAAGCTTGCAGCATAGATACCTGAAGTGACATTTTTTATGAATTAATGCTTTAGCCACTGACATTCAGAAGTGGGTTAGAAACATAAGTCATGGAGCTGTCCCTTGTCACCAGCAGACAAAATCACAGCAGACACAAATTCTACCTAAAATCATGTCAAGTTTAACTCTGCAGCTTATAAATACCTGAAACTCCGTGCTTGCCCTGAGTTCCCTAACTGATTTGATAGTTCTCTGCAACAGAAGAATAATATGAAAATAAGTGTGGTATGTGTCACTTTGGGATTCCAGTATCTGACTCTTTTCAGTGTACAGTATTTTGCTGAGGTGACCTACATTATTTAAACCTCAGGCTTTATTATTATTAATTATTATTACATAAAACAAATGGATGATGAAATTCAGGTATCTAATTTAACATTTGAGACCATACAAAGAACTTTAAATACTGATGGTTGATCTCCTTCATTGTAGAGTGGAAAAGGAAACATTTACTTTATTCATGGGAAAGTCCCCTGAATATCAGACTTCCCAGAAGATTTGAGTTTCAGAATATAAATTTACATTCATATTACTTTAGAATGTCATATTTAATCAATGTAATCTCGAAGAGCCTTCAGTCCCGTCTTACAGTACTCTATTCTGCTAAATTAGATGTGTCTATTAATATTTTCACACTGTAAAATTAACAGAGACTCTGGAAACATTTCTTTGGAATAAAAAAATTTCAGGTAATAATAAACATGTTTATGTGGTTCTCTGGCTTTATCACATTATTCCATTAAAGCATACCTGATATGTAATTTAAATTAATACAATTAAGGAAACACCTATATGGAGGTGATTCCTTTTTCTGTTACAGGTCTGAGATTATTCTATGTTGTATTCTTGGCCCTTGGGCTTGGAGCACTCAGGTTAACCAGTGGTGTAGGCCTGTGTAATGCTCTGGTTTTTATTTGTATCTTTTTAGAAGTTGTTCCTCATCTGCTCAGAGCACCACAAGAGAGCTGGGTGATCTGTATAGTTTCAAAGTAGCTTTAGTTTTGTTTACATAAGCATTTGTCACATACCCAGTGACTGAGACTGTGGATTTCCCTAGCACATCTACAGAGTGAAGCCTGTGCAGGAGGCAGTCACATTAAATACCCTTGTCCTAACAACATCTTAGTTCTTCTTCACTTTAGGAGAGTGACTCTGCTGAGCAGTCAGTCATCGTTCCTGTAGTTGTTTGCTGAGAACAAGTTTCAGTTGTTCCCTCACCTCAGAGATAACCTTTTATTTAATAAGAACTCGTAGAGGCTCTTCCTACAGAGTTTACAGGCTGCCCCAGGCTTGGAATTGCAACACTTCTTCCAGCTGATGCCTCAGACCTGGAATATTTAAAGGTTGCTTGGCAAGCGGACAAAGATCCTTACAACATGTCAAAAGGTTGTCAAAATATGTCATACAGCATTTAGGTGGTTCTTATTCTGCCAGAATGAATGGTGAGGCAGTAAAAGACCATAAAACATAGAAATGCATATGGAGGAGAACAAATACAATATTCATCTGAATGACTCCGGCAGGGCCGGTGAAAATCTCAAGTGCTGATAGCTCTGCCCAGTGGAGAAAAAGAACACATGCACCTTCTTCTAGATGGATCTTAGCCTTGCTAACTTGGTGTCATTTTCTGCTCTGGATACTCCTTTAATTACTGTAGTGACACAGTCCTCTTTTCTCCCTGTCAGTGGGAAAGAAGGTCTGACTGCTTGCAGAATTACTCTCCTTTCTGTCACTCTGGGCTGCCTTAGCTGTTCTGCTGGAACACCTTCACACTTCAAACAGTGTTTGCTGTGAAAGGAAGTGGCTCAAAATGTTCTGCTGGTTGACCAGCACAGCAGGGTAAATTATTTATTTGGCATATCTACATGTCTGGGTGGTAGGAGAGAACTGTTTCTAGATTGCTCACTGTGCCAGCCAGGTACAACCTGCCTCCTTATCAGGGGTCATGGAGCTGCTTCAGTGTGGTGCTGAGCCCAGGCTAACAGCCTGTGTTGAGAGTCAGGGTGTAGCAGCTCGGGCACAGGGCCTCCTTAGCAGAAAAGGTGTTAGTTTACTGTACACATCTCTGTATTCCAGTTACCTGGGGTCAGGCTGCATTAATAGGCTTTTAGATGGGTGCTGTTTCCATCCAGCAAGCTTCCACCCAGGGCTGAGCAGAACCCCCTCACTTGTCATAGTATAGACGTAATCATGTCATCCTTTTTAAATAAAAACTGCCATCACACTGGTGTGCAGTCACAGTTCAGCACTGGAGTTAGAAGAGCAAATATGAGAAGTGGCTGGCTTCAGGTAGCTGCCCTCAATTGGGCTGAGGTCAGCTTCAGATGCCATGGAGTCATGGATTCCTCACTTCTCCCCCCACAGCAGTTTCAGTCAAAGGTAAAATGAGAATTTGATTAGGGCCAGAAATTAAAGCTCATCATGAGTGGCTGTGCTGATTATTGAGCACTGGGTAGGCCTGTACCAATTGCAAAGAGCCTGTTCCTGGAGTTGTGGTGTATTCAGCAGGAGCATTAGCTCCCCAACAGCATGATAAAAAATCATTTGGTGCCTATATTTTATGTTGTGTTAAAGATGTCTGCTGACAAATTATACCGTTCAGATACACTGTTGTGGTGGGTTTTGTTAAGTAACCAGCAGCTACACGTGATGAGATGAGCCACAGTACTTTCAGCAGACACAGGGAGAAAAGAGGCATGTATTTTGGCAATTTCATGTGGTTTCATTTTTGCGAAATGAAAGCTTTTACAGTTGTTAGGAATTGCAAGAAATCTGCCTAGATTGAAAATTAGGTGATTTTTATGTCCTAAAAATAATGTCAGAGAACAGATGGTAAGCTGCAGTAAAGTGCAGTCAGTTCGTAAGTAATTGAAATGCATAAATATGATATTGGCAACGAATGTGTTAAGAATGACAAAATGGGCAGAATTCTCAGAAGTCTGTGTGAATAGATTGAATATGTTGGCCAGGACATTCTTAAAAATGTCTTGCTTCTCTAAAATTCAATTTGCCAGATATCCTTTGGTGGGTTTTGGATTTTTTTACTGTGCATATAAAGGTGTTTATAAATAGTTATCATAATTCTGTTCTGCATGTTGAGGATCACAGACTTAAAGCATGTGAATTAGTCTTTTAATACCCTGAGTGCCTTCAATGTGAGCATAGAGCATTTATAAATAGAACATATTTATGGGTTACATTTTCAATAATAATAATAATAGTTACCTAATGACTTTGTAACCTTCCTGCGATTTGTTTTGACATTTTGTTTTGTCGAAGCAAAGTCTCCGAGTATTTTGGAGACATTTCTGAATAGGGAGGGGATGAGACAGTGGAGAGTCATGTTTGCTTTTCACTGTTAATGCCTTAGGAAATGCTTGCTTTGGTGTCTCTCCTTGGGCACTTCTACTGGGCTCTGCTTATGTATTCACGTAAGACCTATCCCAACTATTAGATAAGGTTAGTAAAAAGGGGCAGGGGGGTTATATATATATGTATATTTATAATCTATATTGAACAAAAAAAGGCAGTATAGGTTAAACTTGAATTAAATTATGTGTGTGCACCAAATGCTTGCTGGATGCTTTTGTATTTATTAGTGTAATTTGTGATATAGGAAACTAATTGCAGCTAATAGCTGTCAGAGTCTTTTTTCCTTCTTAAAAGCTTGAAGGCAGAAACACTAGATGCTAGAACAATGCCAAGAGTATGGAGTCAAATAAGGAAGATAAAGCAATGAAGAGTGTTTAAGCAACTTTCACTCATACACCTTACCTGTGCCTACTGATTCACCATCTGCCTGGTAAATGCCAGCTTGCTTGAACTGTGCTAACAGAGAACAAAATCTAGAGGAGATTGCTGGTTTGGGTGCTCACCACTGTAGTTGTGAGATTACAGTTTTGGTCTTCTGCCCTTGTTTTAAAATCTGCCACTGCTTTTTCTTTAGTGAAAGGGAGGTTGAGCATGCAACACAAGTAATTTCCAATACTTTCATCACTCATCTATCTAAATCTGGTAAGTATGAGAAATTTTCACTGACTTTAGAAGTGTAATAGAAGTTTTGTTGAAAAAGTCATGAGCCAGAAAAGTCTGTTAATTTTAGTTAAGAGTCCTGGTTGCATTTCTTCTGTGTTCTGTGTGAAAATACTATCTTGTTAACATCTCTTGCAGTGGCTGTTACAGCCTGTATTCAGTCAGCAGAGAGTTTTGATACTGCTCTGAGTGTCATATTGATGGAGACGGAGGGTGGGACTACAGATATTACATTCTGTTGATGGAATGATTCTAATTTGTGCGAGATATTTTTACAGTGAGATTAAATTTTTCTTGTATGTTCAAGATGAATACTTTAACTTCAGTGACAAGAAGAATTTTTCCAGCTTTTTATTCTTCAGTTTGCCTGGCAGATTGCTTTATTGCAGAACACAATCTGAAGACTCTTCTTCATTTTTGGCATTTTTAGTGGCATTGATTGTTGCAGCCATTCTTTTATTTCCACTTCCATTTGGTTTGCCTGGCCTTTGGGCTTCCCTGACCCAGAAGCTGCTGTGATCATCAAATGGCTTTGTGGAGAACCCATTCAGTGAAGTGGTAAAAGGTAGATTTCAGATGAAGCAGCAAACGTAGGTTGTGTTCACAGTATTGACGCACAGACCTGTCACCCAAGGGATAGGACAGGGGGAGCAAATACCCAGGATCAGTGGCAGTGCCAGTTTGGGATGACAAAGAAGCTGTGGTGTAAATTGCAGTTCTTGTGCCAACCCACTATAGTCATTAGTGACAAAGAGAGATAATTATGGGCCTGTCTTGTCCTGTTAAGCACTTGTTACTGGTTATTTGAAGTCCCATGTGTTAGCTGTAAATAAAATCATTTTTCTCTGGACATTTTCAGTCTGGCAGCTGCTGAATGGAGTTCATAAAGTGGCTGTTGAGCTGTGGCTGAAAGGGCTGCCACTCTGCAAGGTGACAGTGGAAATGTTTACAGATTGCAGGTCAATGTTCTCAGTACTTACGCTGGAACTGTGAAAACAATTGTGTACCAGAGTGTTGTTTGTTATCTTCTAGTGCTGTCGTAACGGATCTGTGGTTTTATAAAGCCAAATGCAGTAAATACAGAATGAGTCAAATTCCTGGAACTTTGGATACTGGAGCGGTGCTTGCTTCTTGAACAATTGTACTGGCACACCTGCTGTGAATACAGGGCTTGAGAACCAGGCATTGCCTCAATTTCCCTTCCCTCAGCTGCTCTGGTCCTTCACTGCCATGAGCAACTGGCTGACTGGATATTTCCCTGGATCAGGAGCCTAATGTGTCAGTAGAGTGACCTCTGAAGGTGTTGGGTGAGCAAATGAGTGGGTGTGGTACAAGTCAGGCTCAGAGCAGGCGTGAGTCTGTTGGGTCTCTGCTCTGCACTGTTTCTGGAGGCTGTCATTTTTCTTCAGAATCTGTGTATATACTTGAATAAAATAAATCCAGAAGTCGGAGGGTTCTTTACAGCGTGTCTCTTGGTGAAGCTGGGGAGCAGGTGGGACAGTCCCTCCGAGGTGTAGAGCGAACCGTGTTGCCTGGAGGTGCGGTTGTGTTGTATGGGCAGTAACTGTCAGTGTAAAATTGAACTGCTGACAGTGAATTGTCACCGTAATGCTAATAAAGAGTGAAAAGAAAGGCTTGTGGGGAGAGGTGCTGTGTTTTACTGTGCCAGCTGTCCATCTGAAAAACATGGGAAACTTTGGAGTATTGAGGACTTTCACATACGAAAGTGGATGGCAAGTTTCATCTGCTCTAGCAGCCACAGTGTGGTACTTTGGTTCTTGGATCTAGTGGTGTTTGGGAAGGACCTCCACCTTTCTTTTCTCCAGTCAGCCTTGGGAGACGAAAAGCAGCCTGTCTGCAGAGTAGGAAAGCTCCACGGCTTGTGTGAGCAAGGGGAAACCAAGGAGCAGAGCCTATCAATCAATTTAAATCCTGACTCATTAGGTTTTTATCTTCCTTTCAGTTCTGCACTTTTTTTGGCATGAAAAAACGGTACTGATTTAGGATATTCTTGGATATGCTTTTTACCCAAGTGCCTGTCTAACCGATGTTTAAATCCTAATAAAATTCTTATCCTCAGTAGCATCATTGCTCCATTTATGCAGTACATGAAGTATCAATTTTCAAAGTTTTTAATAATTTTTTTTATTTTTCATTTTTATACTTTAAAATTTGACATCTTTAAGCTTTTCTTATAAGCAGACAGTGCATGTTTCTAGTTTACTTACCCTGTAAATAATTTAAATAGATTTTCTAGGTTTTGAAGAATTCCTCTCTTTTCTAGGATAAATAATAAAAACCTGTCTAGTCTCTTCATACAACAGGTTTTCATTGCCCTAAATACTTGCTTTCTCTGAACACCCAAATTCCACAGAAACCATTTTTAATACGGGCTCCCAGCCTCTGCACTGTAATCCAGCTGATGTATAGAGTTCAGCTATACAAATATAGTAGTTAAAAATTACCCTATTTCTTGTTACTGTTGCAGTCTAACTCTCTAGCTTTTCTTGTCGTAAATGCATGTCAAGGAGAAATCTGAAGTGATCTCTCTGCAGCAGTCCTTAGCTAAGTGCCCTTTCCAGGTTTATGCACCTAAGGAGAGAGATTTATTTGGATTTTTCTTCAGTGTGTGTAGTTCAGTTGCATTCTGCAACTGTTTGTTTTTATTAGCATCTGTCTTCTGTGCTCATGGTGTAAATTCAGCTGGGACAGTTAGTTACCCTCTGCTGAACTCCTTTCTCCCAGTCTTGATTTGGCTAAAATAAATGCTGATGTGTCAGCTGAATGTCTCGCTGTTCAGCTCTTCGTTTCCAGAGTTTGAGATCATTAGTAAGTATGTTACTAATAAAAAGTATTAGTAAATATAATACTGCTGCCACTTTTGAACTAATGAAGAAAGTGTATTACAAAAGTCATGAGTTAAACCATCTCTCTAACCAGGTAGTCTCATCAGCTTTCTGGTGTTCAGAGTTTATACCCAGGATGTTTTATGCAAGCAGTCTCTGGTTTTCCAGCTCTGATTGTTAATAGCTGTTGTTTTCAGTTAGTTTCATTTAGAATACGTGGTTCAACTACTGCAGTTACTAATCTTTTCTCAAAGTATGTGCATGTGGGTGTCCTCTCCTGACAAGTTGGAAAGTAGCCTGGAAACAAGGAAAAATGAGAAGTGTGCTCCCTTGGCTCCCATATGCTGTCCATGCCCTGGAGACTTGTTCCCACTAGGGGCATTTTCAGATCCCTGTCTCCAATTGAGAAGTCCTGGTGCGGTGCCTGCCAGGAAAATCAGTGCCAGGGAGCAGGGTGGGCCACTGTGAACAGGGCAGGAGGAATAAGGAGGGGGTGGCACCCACAAGAACAGGAAGATGCTGGGATACTGATCAGCAAAGCTTGTCTAGACTAGGGGTACGAAAGCTTAGAAAGAAGATGTACAGATTGGCATTCATTTGTATGCGTGGGGAGGTTAAGGTTTCAAACCAAACATATTTTCATCTGTTAACACTGTAAATTGCAAGAACTAATAGGAATTGATAACCTTAATTTCAGCCACCATGGCCTTACCCATACACACAACTTAGTAAGTGTTTGTGTTTGGTGTGCATGGTGCTGTATATCTTGGCAATTTTGATCATACCCAAGCATAAAACAATGTAGTGACCAATGTCTCTAGAATATGATGCCTTGATGCTCAAAAATCTGATTCCTCCTTTTTCTCACAAATTACTGTAAAAGGTAGTAGTGAAGCTGTTAGAATACAAATGATGTATAAGTGCAAGGTAAATTGAACCAGAATCCTTAGAACCTGTAAATAACATGAGACTGAGAGCTTGTCAAAAAACTACGGGTCATTGGAAACTCACTGAAACTGCATGTGTCAAGACGTAAATCTTGCAGGCAGCTTCCTGCACTGCTTGGTGCTTACAGTATGAAAAGAGGAAGTTCCTTTTAGGTGCTTGCAATTCATGTTAATTTGATTTCCAAAATGTTGGTGTTGTAGAAGAGGGAGTATCTCAAACAGTTAATCCTTTTGCTGATTATATATGCAAAAGATGATGCAAGTGTGGAAGCCAAGCTTGTAACGACAGAGGACCTTTGCTGAATAGTGCATGAGAGGACTGGAAATTCTTCCTAGGAAAACATTGCATTTATCAGCAGGAATTTGGCAACACATTTACCTTTGTGAACATTGCTGAACACCTGATACTTGCATGTTTCATCCATTTCTAATCCCAGATGACTCCATGGTGGAGTCACTATTTCTATCAGAAAACAAAAGCATTATTAGTTTTGCAATATACTTGGATTTATAGCTGGGAAGGTTTTTTTTAAAGTTCTTCGGAGATACTTGTTAGGAGATGTTGCTGATGTAAAAGATCTGCTCCTGAAATGGTTCTGATGAGGTAGTCTTTTGGCTGGAGTCACCATGATACATGCAGAGAATTGGGAAAATGTTGATTTGCTTACCTTTGGCAAATGGTAAAATGGTAGTGGAAATGGTAAAAATCAAAGGGAAACCTATGGTAGTCTGGTTTGTAGTTTTCAAAGTACAGAATACTCAAAAGTGGGCATGTAGCATGGGACTAAGTGTTAAAATATAACTTGTGCGTTAAAGTTGGGATAGAAAACCACTTCAGCTGTTGTAATTAAGTCTTTAAAAGTTGTTTGGTAATGTATATTGCAAATAGTAATAGTGCATGCATTTTCATGTGTGCTTTTTGAAATATGAAACACAACATGGGAAAGACTTGGTATTGTAGGAAAGAACTGAGTTATTGTATTTGCGTTGATACAGGCTATTCTTGAAATTCTTACAAAATTATAATATCTAGACTACTTAAAATGCAGTGAGTTTACAACTAATTTCTTTCATAACCAGTTTACAAGTATATACTTACAGACAGAGTATTATTTATCTATGGGCATGTCAGACTAATACTTGGTTTGTAGCGCAGAAATCTTGGGGAGAGAGAGGCATAACAAAATTCCACTGCTTAGGAAAGAAAAAAAGCTTAATTTGCTTTTTTTAAAATCTGGTATGTTTTCTTTTGTTGTTCGCTTTTAAGGAAAATCAGGTTTAATTCATTTCCTTCTTTACTGATGTTGGAACTAAATCTTTGGTATTTTACATTTCAGTGTACACACACACACAAACCCACAAGCTCGTTTGAATGGTCACTTTCAATAGTAAATATACAGATTTTGGCTTTTATACATTGACTTGCTTTCTTTAGATGTAGGATGCAGTTACTACTGTGAAATGCTGTTTTATCTTTTTTGATTATCAATCGCTTATTGTAAGACAGACATTTCATATTCAGGGTTGAAATATGACTCTGCTGTTATAGGCAGTATAAAAGGTATTCTCTTTCCTGTAACACTGAGGTATAGTTTGCATTGAAATGGAAGTTTCCCTGACTTTGTGTTTAAAATGAAATGTCTGGAGTGTGAACAGGGTGCCACCACCTGTGTGTTGATGCTATTGAGTCTTCCTCAGGGGGCCAGTTAAGCTGAGGAAGGAGAGGGGCATTTCTGCTTCTTTCCACCTTTCTTCTGATCTGAGCATCCTCTGCCTCCAGGCCCCTTCCCAAAGCAGAAATGCTCTAGAGAGGTTGTTTTGGATCAGCTCTGAAGAGAGGTGTGCTGCCCTAGGGCAGCCAGAGGCCTGAATAGATGGAGCAGCACAGGGTGCTACACAGAATTAGTGTTGTGGCTATGGTAGTAGTACCCATTCTTAATATTTGGTATTTGGAGTTCTGTATAATACAGTAACATTGCAATATAATTTCCTGGTATTTTGAAGTTCCTTTTTATATCAAATATTTTCATATCAGTACTTAAAGAAGAACTGAAAAGTGATTTTCTCAAATCAGTGCAGAATTAACAGGCATTGTGCTCTGCCTACATGCATGGGTTTGGAAGTTATGCAACCTCTTTTTATAGAGTTGTGTGTTCTGGTGATCTAGGTTTGCTTAGTTAGTGCTTAGAAATATAAGTGCATTAGGAGCTATATATGACGAAAAACGTAGGTCATGGCAAACTACTGTGTACCTCTAAATATAAAAACATTTGCGGTAAGGTTCAAGTGGAAGTGGCTTCCATCATTTTGTATACTGGCTTTAAAATTACTAGGTGGAAGAGGCTAAGTTGCTGTGACATAGAGCCATACACAGTCTGGTTGTGGAAGGAACTTGCATGGAGATGTTGCATATTTAGTTCAGGCAGAGATGACAGAACTGAGCACCCAGCCCAGAAACAATTGCTATTGGTGTCTGCAGACTGCAGCTGGGGGGAGAGGGAGGGCTGTAACAGGGCATGTTGTCACCTTGGCACTGAGGGAGTGCCCTTCCTGACATACTGACAGGTCTTTATTCCAAATTGCAGAGGTGCTAGGTCATCACAGTGCAATTGCTCCATTTTTTTAGGATGAGCAAGACACATTTTTTCTGTTCTCATTGTTGGAGGAGACTGGACTTGTTTTTCAGAAACATGACATGCAGAAAAATCAACCTGAGGCAAACACCTGGCATGAAAAGAATTTGCCTGAATACTAATAGTCTGGCAACATTTAATAAGCAAATTAAAACAGTATGTAGTAATGGGAATTCAGCTGCAGTGATTGCTGCCAGATCCACCAAGAATAATGGACTTGATACCAACCCAGACTTACGACAAATATTGTGATTGTAGGTAACTAAATGACCATGGAATCTGGAGCAGAGAACCAGCAGAGTGGAGATGCAGCCGGTACAGAGGCAGAAACCCAACAGATGACAGTACAGGCACAACCACAGATTGCAACGTTAGCCCAGGTATAAAAATCATATGGTGTAATAGTTTTACTTATGGTTAATATTTTTAAGAGGGATAATGTCTGCACACGGGCCTGAGAGAAGATTCCATTGATGCCATTCTGAAACAGGTGTGATGTATAGTTCTTTTAATATTTGTCTTCACATTTTTAAAGCAATAGAGATTTTTAACTTCCCATCGCATTAGGCTGTGTTAGTTCTGAAGAACTGTATGTGTGTAAATTGTGTAATGTTAACACAGTAGTGAACGGAAATATTTCTAGCATTCTTTACCACAGTCATACCACTGAAAGGTATTTTTTTCAGTACGTGTGATCTACTGTCTTTTTTATATTGACTGGATTGTCTTGCTGTTGTGTTTTCTGTTAAAAACTTGTTTGTAGTAGTCAGTTTAATTCTGAAGAAAACAAACTGAATACACAGATAAATAATGCAGCAAATACAACATCTTACCAAATTGGATTAATATTATAAGCATTATAATCAAGTGGAACAATCTGGTACCTGACAGCTCGTGCTATCCTGTTGCCTCCAGAGTTTCACAGAATGGTTGGCAAGTTAGAGAGACAGAAGTACATCATTTGTTATCCCCAAATTATTTTGGAGAGAAAAAAAATGCAATCCCAGCCACATCTCTGATTTTGGAACTGGGTTTCATTTGGAAATACACTTATGGTTGGCAGAAGCAAGGTTGTATAAATGACTACAGAATCTGTTTGTCTCTCTTCTGTAACCATTTAATTTAAAAACTATTTGTAGTCTGCAAAGAACAAATAGGTGTTTTTGATCTCATAGTTTATGGAATTGAGTGTCTTTTAAATGGCACAAGTGTTAAATCACTTAACTTTTTATAAAGGATTAGTGTCTTTTTAAAGTCATTACACCTTCTGGTAGTTCAGAGATAGTACACTTCCATTCAAGTGATAGTGTAGGGATTGGAGCTGTTTAAATGCACGGGGTGATTTAGTTGGGTGAAGCTCTAGTGCGAATTTACAAGCCACCAACTGCCCTGCACCAGCTTGCCTCTTTGGGCAGTTTTCTCACTGTCTAACTTAGGCACAGGATGTAGGTGGTGTGAATAACACTTCAGTGTGAACGAAGTGGAAGTAGTTTATTTCTCTTGCAAAATCAGTAAACTGCTTCTCACTTGATGTGCTTTAAGGTTTAGTCCAGAGAAGCAAGAATGTTTTAAATTTAAGTGCTAACATAGTGACCTCCAGGGAGCTGAACGTACACGTATGTAGTGGGTAGAATGCACTTTACTCAGACATAATTACCCCAGTACTTGAATGAGATTTTTTCCCAAGTGAGAAAACACTATAGAGGTATGGTTAAAATCCCCATGTTGTCATTCACTACATTATTTGCACCTTAGCTTTTCCCCAGCCTGTACATGGTTTGTGGAGGCGATACAACAGTCTAAACATAATTCCTTGTGTTGTTCACATCAGTGTTACGTTACTATGATATTTTTAATAAGTGAAGTGGCAGTGTTTGGCATTAGGGAGTGCCCTCAGAGGCTTAGCCAAATACAAATAACTAATTATGTCAATTTAATTCTTTCATTATCTCTTGTAAGGTCACCCCTCTTGCAAGCTTGGTTTAATTGCTGCATTTTTAGTAAGTTCAGGGTAGTTTTCAGCATCAAAAGGAAACTTGTCCCAGTTCCACAAGGTATGAGTCAGAGACATCTGCGGAAGTTACACTCTGCTGTGGGCTTAATCCAACCACAGTGGCCTCCAGTTGATCAGCTTTGCTGTCATTGCCAGAGACTGTTTAGTCAGACATACATTATTAAGAAAGGTTGCTTGGTAAAGGAATACAGTTTGCCAGAGGAAAGTGCTCTCATGTTAATCTCAGTCCCGGTTTCTCTCAGATGTGAATTAAGTACCACCATGTAATGCCGCAGCTGCTTTCCTGAAAAATTTTCCTGAAAATTGCAAATGCAAATTGGTGGATTAGGGACAGACAGCTGTGGAGGAGAGAGGTCTACATGTAATTCCCTTTAATTTTGTTGTTAAGCAAGATTTCATTATAAGTGGTGGGTGTTTATGGAAATTCAGAGATGAGCTATTGCAGCTTTTTGAGAACCATGTGTTCACAGGGAAAGTGGAGGATTTCCTTCTGCATCCAGTATATAGCAGCCCTCTGAGATTAGGTAGGACAGCAGTGCAGCCCTTTCTTGCACTACAGCTGTGTGGATCAAATTTTCTTTAAATGCTGTTCAACCCTGGAGGATTGTTAGATTTTCCAAACTTGGGTGTCTAGAAGAAGGCTGGCTAGTCAGTGACCCATGACCCGGCTGAGGTCTGCCAGAGCAGCTCGAGCTTGCCTGCAGTCCTTCCCTGAGGGCAATGATGTGTGGGAGGGACACATACTGAGGGCGGGGTATGCTGGCACAGCAGTCCTGGCACCCTGCAGCCTTTCAGGACCCCCCCAGCCCCAAACACACACATCGTGTCACCAGATAGTTGGGAGTACTGGATGTGCACTGGGCATTGGCCCAGCCATGGAGCAGCCTTGGTACATGGCACTTCAGCTACCCAGAGCAGTTCCTGTGGCCTGCCAGGGCGAGGCTGCTCCATGCAGTGTGAAAGAGCTTTGTGTGGCTACCACTGTCCCCAAAGCCCAAGCCATAATGTGCCATGCTGAGGTCTTCAGTGTATCCCTGTTGGCATAGCTGCCATGCCTGCAGGTCTGTGCTGGAGAAACACAGTTGTGTTTACAAACGTGGGCAATTTTTCCTCATAGAAATAACCCTTGAAACTAGGGTTTGTGTTGACCTGTTACACAATAATCACAATGACTGCCTACAGAATACTTATTTCCACTGCAAACTCATGGGGTTTCTGTCTGAACACATGGTCAGTTCTCTTCATTTACGTGCACTTTGCCAGCTACTCATACGGCTTAATCTGTAGAAAGTGAAAGGTATGATTCCCTAAAAATGTTCTTACATCTGGCAAACTCTTTGCATTTTCTTGAGTGAGAACAGAAATAGCTCCACTCCCATATGTTTCTGCCTCTGACTCAGCAGTGTCTGTAGGAGTATACCCAAGTCTGAGCAGTATCCAAGTGAAGTAAGTGAAAGGTAATGATGTGTTCGTATCAGGTTACCTCAAAATAGAGACAGTTGTGTTTTTCTTGTCAGTGATTTTACAAATTATGTTTGAGCCTGTAGAAATTCTGCATTAGATTATTTTGTGAAGTAGGTCAGATATTGGTCTCAAGCAGTTCAGGGGGTTTTATATTGTGCTGAAACATTTGGGTCATCTAACTGGGGTCTAGAAGAGACATAGTTCTTTCACCAGAACAAATACTGAACTAAGGAGATTTTGCAGTAACCTAATTTATGCTCACTGTCTCTTCTTTGTAGGTATCTATGCCAGCAGCTCATGCAACGTCTTCTGCACCCACGGTGACCTTAGTTCAGCTGCCCAATGGGCAGACGGTTCAAGTGCATGGAGTAATTCAGGCTGCCCAGCCATCAGTTATTCAGTCTCCACAGGTCCAGACAGTTCAGGTACTGACTGAAGAAATTCCTAATATGTGAATTGGGCCTTTGAAATAGGCCTGTCGTTGCACTGGTTTTAATGTATTTGTGTCCGGATTGTGTTTTTGCAAAGCTGTACAGTATTTGCTACTCTGACTATTTTTTCTGTTCTGGCTTAACCACTTTTCATTTTCAAACATTGCTGAGTTTCATTTCCCTCTAGAATTTGTTTGGTGAGTTTAACAGCTTTACGGTTTTTCTTACAGTATTACTCTACTTTTTCTCTCTACGGTATTTCCATACATTTTTATTAAGAGTTCATGCTATTCTGAAGTGAACAAAAGGATGAACTTTCTTTTAATAATGTAATTTTTAGTAGTTAATGAGGCCAGTATTCTAGGATGAGAGTCTTTGCTCTATAGGAAATATTTGCATTAGTTTACAGAACAGGTCTCTGTATGTTACTGGTGCTTAAAATAAAACCTACCAGTACTTACATAAAAATGGTTTTAAAATGTGCCGGTTGAGTGTTGTGTGTTTTGTGAAGCCTTAGCATTTTTTCTTCTGTAAAGCAGGATAGGTAATGTGATATGGTGAGGTAGCTTGAGTATAGAGGAGACAAGTAGTCTGAAATCTTTAAACCTCTAACTTGCTTCTTATTCACTTGACGTTCAGTGTTACTGAATGCAAAAATTGTTTGGTGTACAGCAGCTACACAGGACAAGGACTGTACATTATTTATTTGCTGTTAGAACACTGAGCCCAAAACATATTTAATTTCAAAAAGTAGGTATTGTGACTTTTTCATACAGATATTTTACTGGGTATTATTTTAAAAAATAAGGCGTGCATAATTTAAAACCAGGCCATTCTGATAATAATCTTTGTTTTTTCCTTATCAGCTTCAGTGCTGAGTTTGTGGCAGGCTCTACCATTCTCAGCCATTGCAGTCAAAAGTTCAGCGTTTTAATCTATCAGACGTGAGCAGTTTTGAGATAAGTAAGACAAGCCTGGAGGTGGAAGATCAGAGACTGGCAATGAAGCCATGCCTGGAATTCACCTGATTCAATGCAGATCCATTGTGTTTTGATATTCAGAGCCCAGTAGCACACAGTCAGCCTTGGACATATTCAGGTCCTCTATCTGACGATTGTGAAGTGTGGGTGCCAGCAAGAGTTTTGAGCCTTTAGGAATCTTCTCTACAGTGCATAAAATGTCAGGCTGTGAGCTCTGTTTCTCACATAAGCATCATTAGCTTTTGTATATTTTGTCATGCACATTTGTAATTTAAAATTATCTAAATTACTTTAATATATTTTTATTTTAGCTTTCCTGCATAAACATTTCTCTTTTTTTAGCACAGCTATTCAGAATTGCAGCACTACATTATTTTTTAATATCTTCATATATGACATTTTCCTGGAAATTTCCCCTGTAAAAGGTAGTCTCTCTTTAACACATCGACCTCATTATTTATAAATTGATGTTTCTTCAGTATTTTATTCTTTGTTTCCGAACGTTTCTGCTATCTTAATTTGATTTAGTTATTCTCTCCCTTAATTTTACTAAAAAATCTTTGTTTCCTTGCAATGGATGAAAACAAAATACCACAGAAGACAAAAACTGAATGGTACTACTGTTTATGTTTTCTTATTGGAGTATTTAAATTATAAAGAACATTCTGATGGGTAGATCACTGACTGTGATCATCCTTTCCTGGACCTGTTACTAAGCAGTAACTTTCTGTTCATTGTCTAGATAGAATACTTGCATTGTGAATACTTATATTCTGGTGTTTTTCACAGGATGTCAACATTTCCTTAAAATAAAGACACTGGAAGGGTCTTGTTAAATTTGATTGCTGTTCTTACTTACAGATCTCCACTATAGCAGAAAGTGAAGATTCACAGGAATCAGTAGACAGTGTCACAGACTCACAGAAACGAAGAGAAATTCTTTCCAGACGACCCTCCTACAGGTATGGAGGTTAAAGCAGAAGCATCTTACTTGATGGATGGATGCATTCACATGGAGATACAAACAGTGGGATTGTATAAATTATTTTTAGATTTACCATTTAACTGAAATCTCTCTTCTATAATGTCTTGGAATTGGAATATGGAATATGTCTGTGGAATAGGATGTAAAGAGATAAGCAAATAGAAGGAGGAGAAAGAAACCTCAGCATTTATATTCACTTGAGACAGAAGTGAGCTGAGAATATGCTAATTGCCACATTTCAGAAAATTGAGGTATCATTGTGCTAGATGCATTAGAAACAACTTTAATGAATACTTAATGCCCAAAATACACTGAAGCTTTGCAAAAAGTGACTTCTGTGTAATCTGTAGTCTGCAAAAAATCATCTCTACTGGTTTTCAGTATTGTTGAAATGCTAGCACCAATCAAGCTTAATTCCTTTCTCCCATGAGACTTAATGAACATGTGATGTTCCATAGTTCAGAGAGAATTTCTGCTTGAGCAAAATCATTTGTATTCAAAGTTTAAGTCAGTGTATGAGTTAAATGTAGTGAAAGGCATCTACTGTCTCTGTTTCTCATGGCAAATACCTCTGGCAAAACCAACTGAGGTTCTCCTTCACATGGTGTTAGTCATGTTACTTTTTTAATCAATAGCCTTCGTACAGCTTTTTGTGTCTGTACTAAATCCCACTTCCATTCTTAAAACATGCTAAATAGCATTAAGGAACAGCTCTGTGGTTCCATAGGTTTTAAGTGACCTGTGGGTTCCTGCTGATTTAGAAAATTCAGATGCTCGTTTTTTCTTTATGAGCATAGCCTTGGAAATAGAAGCTGGACTGTAGGCCTGAGCATATCTCAACCATGATACTTTTTTAGCACTTGGGAGATTATTCTGTACCTTGTCCAGCAGCCCTTCAAGGCTGTTCTGCTGAAGATAGTGAAAATCATTGCTGAAGACCCCTAGCCATAACAGATCTGGGAAAATGTTTTTATTTGTGAGGAGCAGTGTTAACTTCAAGGCGACCACAGACTCTTTTCAGTCTGCTTCTGCAGCAAGACACTTGATTTTACTATATATGGCAGAGTGGCTGTATATGGTGAGAAAACAGAGCTAAATAAACAAGCAACAAAACTGAGAAGAGGGTGCTTGTGCATGCTGACTTCTCATTGAGAAGGCCTCCTTTGCATGCATGGGTTCCACAACACAGCCTCTAACTTCAGACCAGATTGTGGTGACTCAGGAACACTTGGTAACTTCTAAAACTTGTATATGCAGCTCAGACTCTGGGCTGGTGTTGGTTATGTTGGAAAGGCTGAGCCAGACCACTTCTGTCTTCAGTGACTTCCTAGCTGGCATTATTCAACCTGCTGTAACTGGCCCCAGAAACAAGATAGGTGCAGATATGTTCACAGAATTGAAAGCTATACCTCTTCCACAAAGACTCTTCTGTGATTCTGCTACTAAAGTACATCGTATATTCCATGTCAGTTCATAGCTCCTGTATTTGTAAAGCTGCCGCCTTATCTTTTACCTTAAATCCATCTTTATGATGGCAAAGGTAGGTTTTAACCACCATGTCATAATGATAGGAGGTTAAAAAGTGATTTTTTTTATCTCTTTTGATTTTGTTCTTCATCATCCCTGCTCTCTCCATATTTTTTCATCTGTTTCATTCACCTAGTTTCTGGTCTAACACCTAGATTGCAAACTCTTTGGATGGGAATTTTTTATTTGTCCAAGCGGTTCTTCACAGTGTTGTTCAATGCTGGGGTTCTTGAATGCGCACAAAGTCAAAACAGCAGCAGCAAAGCTCTGTTGGTCAAGCTGCTAAGCAGAATGAGTACTCTCCTCAGAGAGCTTCATACAGGTGTTCTGGCTCCCACAGCCTTAGGATGCTTGTATAAGAAGTTAGTGTTGTCTTGGAACTTGGAGTCTACAGCTGTGTTTGCTTCATCCCACTGTGAGTTCTAGTGCCAGTCCACTGGAAAACATTGGAGAAGAATTACAAAAAATATTGTCCTTTACCTGAAGGCCTTACATTTACCTAAGGGCATTTACTGCATTTTGCAGTGACATAACAGAATATGCAAGCAGTGAGAAGGGCTTGACAGTCCTCTGAGGAAGGACAGTGTTTGATCTCAGTGATGCAAATTGCAGTGACTGTAGTGGTCAGTCTGCAGTCATGGTCAGTGGGACCTGTAGCAGTGATGTTTTAGAAGTTTTAACTTTGGGTAATTAGCTCATGGAAATAATGAAAAAATCTGTTCTTTCCTTTACCCATGAACTTTCTTAGGCAAGGCACCTGTGAACATAACTGTGAGACTGTTCTCAAACACTTGGTATTGTCTCCCAGGCAGGTGTTAAATTATGAACTGGTTGCTCTCTGCAAGTATTCCTGCTGACTCCCTTGGTACTTAGCTGTCTGGCTAAGGTGTTTATAGTCTTTGAAATGGAGCAGTTCCCCCAGCGTAAGTGAGGTGACAGGTTCTAACTTCTTTTCAAATGTTTGTATAGCTAAAAGCAGGAAACAAAAATGGATGAGAGAAACATGCTCTGAAGAAAAAGGGAAGGTTGTGATAGCTGTATCGTGGGTTTTGAGAAGCACAGCTGTTCTGTGCTGGCTCCCTTGCCCATCACTGCTTGGCATTTTGAACAATCCTCTCCAGTAAGAGTTTGAAGATAGTGTGTGGTTTTCATTCTGCACTCATATTTTCCTTACTGGCTTGCTGCACTTCACAGTTTTCCCCAACATTGTGTATCAGATAGACTATTTTTCTCCCCCAATTTTTATTAAAATCTCTACAACACACTGTCTTTGCCAGAAAAATTTTGAATGACTTGTCCTCAGACGCCCCAGGAGTGCCAAGGATTGAAGAAGAAAAGTCTGAAGAGGAAACAGCAGCACCTGCCATCGCCACTGTTACGGTGCCAACTCCCATTTACCAAACCAGCAGTGGGCAGTACAGTATGTAGTCTGAATTTCTCAGTGGTGCTAGTAAGTGGGGATGAGAAGATGAAGAACTATTATTTCTATAACCGTTGTTTGGACTAGGACAAAGCAGGAGGTGAAAAAAAGTTTATTTTGACTGATAACCAGGCCTTTTAAACACATTTCTATTGTAAGCGTTTGAAAGGCTCAGTTAACATTCTGGGACTGCTTGCCACTTGGTGCAGCTAGTGTATGCTGAGGCAAAATAAGAACTAACTATAATGCTATTATAAACTTCTTCACTTCAGGAACTAGATGGGGGAATTCAGAAGTTTCTTTTCTTTCTTGGCAGATTATTAACACTTGTTCACGAAACTGTAACCTCATCATTAGGAAAAAAACATGACAGTCTGCAATTACATTTTTAGAAAGTCTTGAAACAACGAGAATGTCAACAACCTTAATATATATCATAAGTACATGTTTCTGTGTTTATAAGATTTTATAGAGTCAGTGCTTTGACTTGAAGAATGATTGAGGATATGGCAGTAAAGATAAAAGACATGCTCACATATCTCACACAAACACATACAGTAGGAGACATACAACACATACAAAAGGGAGAACTACTTGTTTATATCTGTCTCTTAAAATCTCTGTAAAATTTTGTATCTCTGTTTACTCCTTAGCCCCTTTGCCTTGTACCCTGCTTAATTTTGTTGAAACAGATGTGGTTGCTTCTGATTCCTATTATAACTGTAAAATAACTGCTTGTGCAGACACTTGAGATTTTGTTGTGTCTGAATACAGGAACACAGTGAAATTCTGTGCAGTCACAAAAGGGGTGATGTCCCAGTATACCTGCATGACAGGACTGAGGGAAAGAAAGCGGAAAAAAACAGCAAAGTTAAGAATGCCTAAACCAGACTGTACCTTTATGAATGAAAAAACAGCCTAGGAAGGGTTTGAGGAAGTTGTAGAGAAGGGGGGATACAGTCAGCAGGAAAAAAAATGCCAAAGCAAAGGAAAGTGAAACACAAGATGGATAGCAGTAGCAGCAGAGGAGACTGAAGGGCATAAAGCACAGAGGATGAGAGGAATTTCAGATGAGAAGAAAAAGTAAGGACTGAGAAAAACAAACCAACCAAGAAGAAAATCTTAACTAACAAATTAAAAAATATTCCTGGGGAAGGATTGTAGGTCCTCTGTGTGATGCTGTTTTATTAGAGAAACTAATTTGTATTTTAGGCTGTGGGTTTTGGCCCTCACAAACATTTGAAAACTTAGCTTTCAAAGGATGATTTCTTTCATGTGCATTGAAGCCACATGTTTGATTTGGGGGTGTGTTAGTGTTCAAAGGATTTATAGCTCAGATCAGTATTCTTCCATACCTAGGTTTCTGTAAGTTAATGAGTAAATTAGTGTCTTAAATGCTGGGTTGATTTTTTTTGTCTGCAGTTGCTATCACCCAAGGAGGAGCAATACAGTTGTCTAACAATGGCACAGATGGAGTACAAGGTCTCCAGACATTGACAATGACCAATGCAGCTGCAACCCAACCTGGCACCACCATTTTACAATATGCACAGACCACAGATGGACAGCAGATACTTGTACCCAGCAACCAAGTTGTTGTACAAGGTGAGAAACTTCACAGGCAGTCATTCTGTGTAATATTTTCTCCATGCAGATATAAGTTGCCAACCTGACTCCCTCAAATGTGTCAGGAAACAGAATTAACAGCTTTGGCACAGGTAAGTCCATAAAATTACTGAAATTTTGGACAAAGCTATTTGTCACATTTTCTTAAAGCCTCTTCTGTTAGATTGGTAAAATTGTGGATATTTGAGGTTTAATATATTTATTTTTACTTTTCCATGCTGTATTTCCTGCATTTTGTCCACACAAATTTTTTTATATGTTCTGCAAAAACTAATACCGCTTTAGAGTTCTGAGTTCTCCCATATCTGCAACAATAGGAAATTTAAAGCAAAGCATTAAAGATAGGAGAGAAGGATGTTTGATTCTTTCTAAAAGGACACTTCAATTTATTAGTAATTTTTTCCTCTTTTCAATTGCAAGTCATAATTCCTTCCCACTGTGACTTTTGTAACTAGTCACTGAGTGAGTGACTCAATCAGTGAGTCTTGGAATCACAGAATTATTTAGGAGAGTGCCTTAAGTGATTATTTGGTCTAGCCCTCAATTTGGCAGAGCTATTTTCTCTTAGAATAAGATGTGGGGGGCTATTGTATTAAAATACATATTTTGGTTTATTAAAAATTGAGGGGTATTACAAAATTTTTTATTGAAAATAACAGCAGAAGGGTACCCCTGCTTCTGTGATTGTAAAGTAGTTCATTTGAAAGTTATCCAGTGAAGAGTTTACCAGGCATCAGTAAAAATGCATAGCAGAGAAGAATACTACTGGTGCATTGATCTTCTTTTTTGTGTTCTTAAGGACATCTAATTTCTTTAGGTGGTATTGTGGTTATTTATGAGCTCAGGCAAAATTAACACACTCCTAGATTACAATAAAGACAAGAAAAGAAAGCTAAGACCTTGCTTATTTTAGAGAAGCAATAGAGTGCGCTGTCCTCCTCTTGTGGGCATAAATACTACATTTTTTCACCTTTTTTTCTCTGCTAGATACTTACACATGCAGTTCCTCCTTTTGAAGATAGACTTTCGGAGCATAGCTAGAAAATAGTGTTGACCCCATCCTTCTCTGGAACTGCTAGAACTTCCCGAAAACCAGAGAAGTACAAAGAAATACACTGAGGGAGAAAGAAGCACAGCTATACTGCAAGACAAATCAAGCTATCAAGCACAAGTGAAGACTTCTTCAGCAGGAATGCCCAAAACCTTGCATGTATTATTAAACTAAGTGTGAGGTATCATTGATGGCCCAGATGATGGCCGTCCCTCCTGAGCTGTGGCCCAGGGTGCACGGTTAGAGAGATGACAGGTCAGAGAGGTGAATGGGTGCTCTCCACAGCACGTGTGACAGCGCTGTCACCAGACTGATCCTGTTCCCGTGTGTCCCTGTAGCTGCCTCAGGAGATGTGCAGACCTACCAGATCCGCACCGCCCCGACCAGCACCATTGCACCAGGAGTAGTCATGGCATCCTCTCCAGCACTTCCGACCCAGCCAGCAGAAGAGGCCGCGCGGAAGAGAGAAGTGCGTCTGATGAAGAACAGGCACGTATATTCACATCACTTCTTTTTTCCCAGTCAGCTCTAGTCAGGCCTGGAGTGTCAAGCACTAAGAGTCCTGATCTTTCCTAGTCATGTTATGAAATGTTTTATGAAGAATTTGCTTTTATTTAAAGATGCAAAGCAGAGATACATATCTACTAATGCCGTGTGTTGTGACTGTGAAACCTTGAGTAAAGTGTCAGACTCATTCTGTGAGGTACGTGAATTTGGTTGTTGCAATAAGGAGAAAAGTAATTGGTGAGATATTTGTATGACTGCAGATATGTTCTTACAAACACCAAGATGAGTTGCTTTTTTGGAGTTACTACATTCATGTGGTTTCCTTTCCTGGATTCTTTCCCTTAGCCTCCTGCATGCATTCTCCTTGCTGCTGGCCCACGTGTGCTCTTCGTGAGTACTTTCTTGATTGTCTCACTTGGTCTTTCAGCTGCTCTGGGTTTTCTCCTCCAGGGGCAGAAAGGCTCAAGCAAAGGCTAAACGAGCAGCTATTCCTTTTGACTGAAGTCTTGTGGAGCCAGTCGTAGCAGCAGACAGGCTGAAAGAAAGATAGAGAAGACTTGATTCTGTAGGATTCAGCTTGTGAGGAGGAACAGCTAAGCTTACATAGTGGGAGTGGGTGGAGGTAGCAAAGGAAGGGAGCAGTAGGGAGAAGGTGGGCACGATGTTCCTGAAGTCTGTTACTGTCGGAGTGGGAAGGGGTGGGCCTGAACTGACCCATCACATCAAGCTTTAAACTCTTATCCACAGGCCACAGATTGGAGCCTGTGTGTTGTACTGTAACACTGGGAACACAGTGCTTCCCACCCTTCTGAGCAGGGGAAGCCCCCTGAGAGCCTTGTTAACTTCATCTGTCAGTCCGAAAAAACTGATGTTCACAAAAAAACCAGGTTCATTTATCTTCTCTAGGTTGCTGTGCTGTGAACACAATAGAAACTTACTTGAGCAGACCCAGTGCTTATTCGAGGGGCTTTAATGAAGGAAATAATGCTGAACAGCAGAGTTCACTTTTTTAAAAGGTTTTTGTTCTCCCTTTTTATATAGTTTTCTCCTACGAGTGAATAGTAGATAGTAGATACCACCCTTTCAGGCTCTGCATTTGAAAAAAATTTAATTAGGATCACAGAATACCCTCATTTAATCATCAGTCTTACTCTAGTAAAAGAAAGCTTTTGTGTTTGTGAAAGCCAAGAAAAACAATGGGGAATTACCCCACTTGAGTTAAATCGACAGCTTTTGCAACAGTATCATGTTGCATGTGGTGCTTTTAGGCTGTCTGCTTAATAGATACTTGCAAATCTAAGCTCCATAGCAAAGTGGGGAAAAAGGATAGAGAGGCAGATGGTAAGGTGGTACTTATTGGAGGATTATAGTGTAAATATTCATAGATATTATTGTGTAAATTTTCTGTATAAATTTTACATTTTTAAAGTTCTCTGCAAGTCAGTATAATTCCGGCTGTTCATAATGAACAAATAGCACACACAGACTTGAGGTGGCTTAATATACACAGCCTAAGCTGGAAAAAAGTCACAGAAAGAAAATGTTGTCACCCAAGGGGACATGTTAGTAGTTTGCACTGGGAGGCACTCCCTGATCCAGTAGTACTTAATGTTTTGGTACCAGCCCAAAATTACTTAAATTCTAAGTGTTACACTTGGCTTACTGAAGCACTGCAAGTATGTGATATTGTATTTGACAAATGAATACCTGAGTCCTTTCAGGGCTTACAGACTATGTTTTCTTCATCCTGTCTCATTTGTGGAGCTGAATTTCAAAAATTACTTAGAGGCTTCTTATCATTTAGGTCCTGGAATGCATTCTTTTTTTACAGCTACTATTTATCTAATAAGGGAAGGCACTGGGTTCTAATTTGTCCTCTCATTTCCCAGAACACTGACTGTCTCACCAGTCTGTGTAGCGTTTGCAATGAAGGGGCACACAGACTCTTATTTTTGAAGCTGTTCTGCTTTGCACCTGAAGGTTCAGGGCAAACAAGTGTGTTTATTTCCATGTGTCTGCAGAGTGCTCCTTGGACAAGTTGCACTGCAGGAGGAGAGCCCTCTGCCTGGGCTCCCATCTGCCCATGGCATTAGCCTTGTGCTTACTTTGCACATTGGTGCCATTGTGTTGCTGTGCAGGGTAGCTCCTGCCTTGGTGTTCTGCCTTCAGGATGCTCAGCAGCACATTAATACCTTTCTGGTATTTTTCACTGGTGTTCTTCGTATGTTACCAAGTTACCTACAGGCAGCTCACTCTTTACAAGCAAGACTTAGAAGTTTGACTATCTTGAGGTCTGTTTTTGGCATAGCTGACAGGGACTAAAGAATTATATGGTTCCTAGTTACTGTTTATTTTGTGATGTTTTTATTTGAGTCATTAATATTATTGCAGTGATCCAGACATCATTATTAAAATGAAAGCCTTGCTCAAGAGCAGATACACGAATGCTCTAAATAGTGCTTTTTTGCACCAGTTGATCATCTTGTTGGACTGCAGCAAAGGGAAAAGGTAAAGACTATAAAAAGCATAATAGATGATAATAAAATCAGTTAAATTATTGCAGCAGCACTTGACTCAGCCTAAAGGCTCTAATGTAAATCCTGAAAGCAAAATTTTATCACTGAATAGGATCCTTTTCTCACAGAAACAGAATTTTATTGGTGCTGTCTTACTGGGATCTATATGTTGAAATGATGTGTGGATCTTGAGTTTTTGTGATTTGTGAGGAGCAGTTATGAACTCGGTATTTTTTCCTCACTTGCATTTCTTAACAATACCTCCATATGCTGAAAATGGCAGTACTAGTAAAGGTTTGCCTGAAAGCAGTTAAGTAGCCCATGTCTGCAAATGATTGTTCTGGGTTTCAATGGCCTTTTTTGCTTTGCAGAGAGGCAGCACGTGAATGTCGCAGGAAGAAAAAGGAATATGTGAAATGTCTAGAAAATCGAGTGGCTGTGCTTGAAAACCAAAACAAGACACTGATTGAGGAGTTGAAAGCACTTAAGGACCTTTACTGCCACAAATCAGATTAATTTTGGATTCTCATTTTCACTTGTCCAGTTGGGATAGAGACTGGTTCTGGCTATACCCAGAAAGACAAAGTAAACTTTTTATTTTCTAAACATTTCTTTTTTTCTATGCGCAAAACTGCCTGAAGCAACTACAGAATATACTTCATCTGTGCTTTGCATCAAACTGTGAATGTTCAAGTACTTGCCTCCACTTCTCCCCTTACAAGATGAATTTCATCATCAATCTCAGCGTGAAGAAGAAGAAGAACAGGCTTCTTTCTCATCTCCCGATCCTCTTCAAGGAGTAACAGTGGTCACTTGGGAAGTTACTGTGGGGAGGGTCCTTTTGTAAAGATGTCAAGAATTTGTGCTGAGCTCTTTCCATTGCCTTAGAGACAGAACCATCCCAGCCTCTTGGTCCAGACAACTGTGGGCCGCATAGGTGGAGCATGCATAGTACAATGAAGCAGCAATGGTTGCCAAATTGGTTTCACACATTCACGATAAACTGTACAGACACACGGCTAAGCAGCATGCCAAACAAAGGGCGCTTCACTGTCACGTTCTTGGTGTGGAGATAACAGACCTTTTTCAAACTAGCCCAGGAGGGGGGTTGATTTGCAATCTCTATTAAGCCCTCCTGGACTAGTAAAACCTTCTCCATACCTCATAAACAAATGCATTGAAATGAGCTTCACTGGTCAGTTGTTGCTTCTCATAGCTTATGTGTGCACGTGCATTCAGCATTCTGAATGCACAGAAAACAGACACCAACTTCATAGGATATAGGTTGGGAAATTATATTTGGATGGGAAAGAAAATAATTTTTAAAAAGATGCAATAGTGATGTTCTGAAAACAGTCACATAGTAAGCAGGGGTAACACATGAAAGCACTACCTATTTGTATGCAGAACAACTAAGCAGTTGAAGCATGGCCAACGCCACTTAAGTACTCCCTGATGACAGTATGGTCTGTGTCCCAAGTCCTCTCAAGCAATGAGGTTGTTTTTATTTCCCTACCACTGTCTTACGCAATGGAAATTATTGTACTCAATAGAAATATCAGCCTGGTTTGCTAAATTCTTTTTCAAACTTTGAGGTTGCCTTCTATACATAAATTAAATTGCAGTATGACAACTACTAGGACAATCTCAAATATTAAAGAGGACTTCAAACACAAATATTCCAACTCTGCTTTGCAAGGGACAACACTGATTATTTGAACCTGGCCAGGTTAGCTAAACTCTTAATTTATTTGGGGTATTTTTTCATGGTAAGGGTCAGATTTACTGAGTAATCTATTCCTGCAACTAAAATTACTCATGTGCCTCAGATGTTTGCAAGATCAATTTTTTTTCTGTGCACTGAGGAACTGTGATCTTCCCCAGATTTATGATGTTAAAAAAGGTAGTTCATATTTAAAAAAACTCTGTACTATGCATTAGGACTTGAAAAGAATCATGCTCAAAAGGAACCAAAAAAGAACGTCAAGAAGTTGTCAAAAAGAATGTGTCCAAAAGAATCATGTGTGGTTTGTGTACTGGCCCTCTGAAGCCAGGCTCTCACTATGCTAACTTGGGTCATTTGATGGAGTAAGTTTACTTTGGTCTTCTGGTCAAACTTCTATGTATAGAAACATGGGTAAGGCTCTGGTCTATACTAATGCCTTGCCTAGCAGAGTATTAGCTAATATTTTTTCCCATTCACTCTGTCTGTTTTTAAGATAAATTTCACACACAAGCTTCTAAAAGGTTATACAATCAGTGTGACGTTACAAGAAAAATACTTGGAACACTCTGGGCAGTTGAGTCTCAAACACCTAAGCAGTATTAAAAGTTCTAGATTTCTCATTTGAGAGGGCATTCAGTTTCCAAGAGACTTAATTTAAAAGGAGCAGGGCTAAACTTACAGCATTATTGTTAAATCTAGAGTTATCAAGAATTTCAAATTACATTTGTATTTCAAGAAGAGAACATAAATATCAGAAATATGACGTAATTTCACAAGTTTTGTGGGGGTTTATAAATGGTCTATTTTTATCTGCCATAGAGAGTTGATTTTTGTGTTTTTATTTAATGGGAAATGAATCTATTAGTTAGCAATGCAAATTTAAAGAAGACCCTAAGTTCTCAGCAGTGCTTTTATAAAAATTATCTGATTCTTAAAATTGGTGAATACAAATACATAAAACGGTTACATTTTCCAGAACTAGTACTGAAGCAGAAATGTTGATAATGCAGGAGTCATTCTTGTAAAACATGAAGCTCATGGTGGCCTCATTTGCAATTGCATGGAATGGTTCCTCCAGCTTTGAGAAACACAGAAGAGGCTGTCTATGCCCACATTAAGGCTGTTTCTTTTGTAGAACATCTGTTTGCAACAACATGAGGTTTTGCTGTGAACCTGAGCAGGGCAAGCTGGGCTCTGAGGGCTGTCTAGTGGGTAATAAACACTGCCTAGAGCTTGCTGATAATCACTGGCCACAAAGCCTGGGGGCTGAATGGGCATGGGAGCCTAAAACAGTGCCCGGGTGGGGTTCTCCTAATACAGAGTTGGTGCAAATTTGTGTGGCAGTGAGCGGAGAGCTGTGTTACCAGTTTGTCTGTGTGTGGTCTCCAAGTGGCCTGCTGTGGTTTTAGCCTAGACTTCATTAGCAAATAAAGTTTCGCTAAGAAAAAGAATGTAATTTAAAGTACATAGGGGTCTGCAAGAATCTTATTTGTGCTGCACTGAGGATTTAGGGACACAAATTTATTTAATGAAAATTATAAATTACAGTAATAAAAAATGTATTAGACCAAGTACAGGGCTGGCTAGGCTACCCATACATGCTTTACTATTCATATTGACCCAAAAAGGGAAAGAATATGACACAGGAATCCATTCCTATGTTATTTACCAAGTAGTGAGGTTGGGGTAATAAGCTTCTATAAACTAAGGCCATTTGGAAGTAGGATGTAAATTATGCTGACAAGGGGGAGGGAGGATTAGTTTTATATCTCACGGTTGTGAGTTTTCAAGAACTGATAGCCTGTTTTACCTGAAGAGAGGGTTAGAAAGGGCTAGATCCATTATGTTCATAATAAACAAGAATTGGTTTGAAATATAATTTTTGTAATGTCATTATTTTGCAAAACAACAGCACCAATCAGGCAGTTCAGATATTGTCAAAGGTGCTCTTTTAATTTAGATATTCTTGGAAAATACATATGTATAATATATGTACATATATATATATATATACACACAGTATATAATCTACAGCTCTGAGAGCTTTTAAGTCAGGAATGCTGAGTATTATAGTATATGGAGGTCAGAAAAAGAATTTTTACTTTTCTGTGTGTGTCTGGGTGTGTGTGGATGTGTGTGTGTGTGTGAAAGCTTCCCCTCACCCCAGTAGCTCTGGGCTGCGTTATTCTAGCGCTTATTACTGATTTGTTTTGTGCTGTTTCTCAGTTATCCATTTTCAATAATTTTATTTCATCTTTCGTGGCTTTTGTGAGGCTTATTTTTTATTGATGAAGATTTTTGAAATTACATAAACAGTTGTTTTACAACCACCACCACCCAGAGTAATTCACTTTCGTGCTTTTTTTCTCTTTGGCAGCTATATATCAAAGGCAAAACATTTGGAAAAGTTATTAAGGTGTTATTTTCTAAAGGAACCACTGGTAAGACTTGTGTTTTCCTCCTGGGGTGGTGGCAACGCATTCTTACTACGGCAGCAATTTCACCAGCACTGGGTAGTTGCCGGCACCGTTGCTTGTATCCAAAAGCACAATTTTAGCCTGTTGTGCTCGTCAGGACTGCTCAGACACCTGTAGGTCGGGCTGGCCTGTAGTTGTTGGCATTTGCATTGTAGATCACTGTCTTCTCTGGTACTTGTACATCGGTCAGAAAATTGGTGGGGTGTTTGGAATCATAAAGAGGCTCAGGAAAAAAAAAAAGATATAATAAGGAAAAACAGCCCTGATAGTTTCTGACCTGAATTTGCACCGCAGGTTGCTTTTTTTAAATCTGGGCTTCCAGTAAACTGTAGCAGAAAGTTAGTTCTGTTAGTGAAAACCAGCACCTGCTTTTTTATTTTTATTTTTTCATTTATGGTAGACAGTGCTTTTTGTGGTTTAAAGACAAGTCCACCCATCAAAGCAAGTTCAATATCAGTGGTTGCAAATCTATGACAGTTCATAGAGGATTTAATTGATTTTCTAAGACCTTGTTTTTATTTTAATTTTTGCACCCTGGAGCCTGGTTAGTGATGTAACATTTGCCAATGATCCAACCAAAAGGTCATGTATTTATTTTTGTTACACTATGTTCTTTGTAAATGCTTAATTAAAATGTGCACTTTTAAAAAAAAAAGAAAACAAAAAACCCCAAACAAAATACAGAGAACAAAATTTAAGATAAATTTGGTTTGTTTGAGAAGATTTCTGGCATAATTGTTGTAATCCTGCTGCCTGGACACAATTCGCTCCTCTCCCCAGCAGTTGACTCCTTCTGTGATTTAACTTGCAGATCAGCACCTGGTGCCCAGCAGGCATTGCTTCAGAAGGGCAGGAGAGCTGAAGGGGCAAGAATCAAGCGTGTGGTGTCTCAGAGCAGTATGTAGAGGATGGATGTGAAATTATTTTTAGAGTAGAACTAGTTCAGTGATCCCATGTGGGAAAAGGATGTTAATTTGGAAGGAAGGCTAAACTATTTTTCAGCCACTTTATTCCTCTTTTCTTAATTTGAGATTTGTCTGCAGATTTTACAAGCTGCATTCCAAGAAAATGAATCAAAAGGCTTTCCAATAATTTGACACCAGGAAGTAAAGGTACACTGACAATGTGTCACCCTGCTTGAAAAGCACAACCACCTTTCTTTTGCAGGAATATTGATAATTCAACTATAACCCTGAAGTCTGTCACTGTGAGCAGGTTTTAAAAAGCATACAGTACATTGATGGTTCTTTGTCGTCTGTCTGGGAACCTTTTTCTGAGCTGTGTAATTTGCTAGCTGTAAAGGACACAATTTTACAGAAGCCTGAATGTATCCTGAAGCTCAGTTGGTCTGGAAGGAGCCAGATTGGTGAGAGAGGGTGCTGAAATCCACCTACTGTGTGCTTGTGACAGGTTCAGGTCTGCAGATAGATAGGCTTAAGCCTGTGCATCTTTGGGGAAAAGGGACCAGATCCAGGTGGTAAAGAGGGTCTGCATTTCAAGTGTTTTGCCTTGGAATGTGTTTTTAAATGTATTTAAGCTGTGGCCTGCAAAGAGATGTGCTTGGGCTGATTTGCATAGCACAAATTGAAGAGAGTGACCTGTTTGCTTTCTGGCACTGCAAGTGCAGGTTTGTGACTTGCTCTGTGGTGAGTTCAGGGCTCGCTTTCAGCAGGAGAGGCAGGAGCAGTCAGCTGTCCTCAGGAGCTGTGTGCTGGCAGGGAAAGGGCCAGGGCCAGGCTGGAATGACCCATGGCTGGCACACTCCATAAGCTGAGTGTTCGTGCACTCAGGACTCGAGCAGTCGGTTCACTCAGCCTCAGCTGCGTATTTCTCTAAATGAGGGGATAGCTGAGTGAGAGCATGGGGAAGGCAGGCCTTGAGCCAGTCATGTATCTGGAAATGGCCACTCTTACGAACTAAGGACGTTTGGGTGCTTTCCACAAGGTATGTTTTATCCAGGTGCCACTCCATTTTTTGTGTGTTTAATTACATTTATTTATATGAAAACATTAATTTTAAAAAGTTCTACAACTTCAAGTTTATATGAGATTTGAAACTGTGCTGCTTATAATGGATTTCTTGGGATGGGAACAGGGCAAGAAGAGGTGCTAGTTGGCAGCCAACCCCTCCACTGACTTTGATCCACAGATTGCTTGTTCAGTTCAAAACCAAGTTGTTTCTACTCTGGATTTATAATTTGAAATTGTTTTGAAACAATGTTTTTCAGGGAAGCTTCCAGAGCGAGGGTTATTATTCTCCCTTTGTAGTGTAAGCTGGAAAGAGTATGTTCACCTCATCTGCATTTCTGATTCTTTACCCAAACCATGTCAGCACAGAGCAGGGTATTTGAGCTTGACTCCCACATACTTGTGGAAGTTAAAAGACTAAATGAAAATCCATTATTGGGGGGAAATAAATTCTTTTTTACATCTCCCCAAAAATCTAGAAACATCCCTGTTGTGTTCTGTTCCTTTTTTTTTTTTTTTTTTTTTTATTTTTTTTTTGTGCTTTATCTGTGTTTAAAAAAAATGTACTGGGTTATAATGCATTTTATTAACACTATGTACATATTAGCTGCTTTGTGTTTCAGAATGGTAGTAATTGCTTTGTATATTAAAGTGATTCTTGTGAATTTGTGAATTATTGTCATAAAGAAGTGCTTTTTCTTACTGTAACCTTTGTGGTATAAACTGTCATAACTCCCTTTTTACACAAACATTTATGTGCAGTCACATAAACATGCTTTAAAAAACTCTACAAAGTCTCTTTTTTGAGCAGGATGTTCCATTTACACTAAATTTAGTGGCAAATGGTAGGTAGAGGAATATGGGAAAAGGTGTATTTTGAGCAGTCTATGGTGTCCTCTCAATCTCTGGCCTGCCCTAAGTATTCATAAGGTATTCTCCCCAAAGAGAAGGCTTTTTTAATCTTAATTGAATTAGATTAGTCAGAGGTTAAGTCCTGAAAAACAAAGTTTCTCTTCCTCCTGATATTTTTAAACCTGCCTTCAGTATCCATTCTGGTGGCAGTTCTGTTGTTTAATAATGTCTGAAAGGCTTACACCTTTCACAGTTTAAGTGTGCTGCATGTCTCACTTTTAAGCATTCCTGTAAACCATGTACTACTGATCTTAATAACAGAACAGAGACAGAAGGCAGCAAACACTGCACGGATCGCAACCCTATTATGTAATCTGCAAGGCTGGATCCAAATACTGGGATGGAAGCCAGGAGAGAGAACAAATTCAGCACGGAGGTAAACACACCTCCAGTGAAATCAAGGGGAAGCAGTAAGGTCAGCTCATTACAGCTGGGATTTTGTAGGTTTTTTTAATGCCATTCGTGTTCTTGCTCAGAAAAATCTCCAGTAATGAGGGAGAATCCCAAGCAGGGGTTAGTCCCTGAGATGAAAATGCAGTTTGGCTTGAATTTTGCACTGAAAAGAACTGGGTAACACAGGTCCCTGTGTAGTCCACTGGTAAACCTCATTCTTCTGACACTGCTGTACCTTAAAGCTCTTTGTCCATAAGATGCAGAGCTGAATCTCATACTATGTATCTTAAGATCAATCAAACACTACCTTAGTTGCAATGACATTTCAGAAAAGTTTGTTTTCTTGCAAAATGGCATGTTTCAGGGATGGTTTCTCAGTCCCACACCATGACTGTGTCTTACCTGGTCACTGTTCTGTGGCTTGGACCTACTCCCTAGAGTGAGTGAATTTCTCAGGAGACAATTTGTGCATTGCCCCACTACTCAGGGACACATGCCAAACACAGCCTTCCTACAGACGAGCTCAGATCACCTGTTACAAAACAGGACCAGTGCAATGGAACCACCCAAAGGAGAGTGGGATTCTCTAGTGCTGGGATGAACAGGGTGACAGAAAGTGCTTGGGCAGGGTGTTAGTATCAATTGCCAGACAGCTGCTGGCAACAGCTGTTGTCATGCATCATCTCATACTAGAGCAGGAGCTCCCGTGGGAGCCGTGGGTTGGGACACTGGAGTTTGCAGGTGTCAATGCAGAGGGCTGCTCTCTTTGCTCACTCACCAGCAGTTACATCTCTGCTACTTCTGTCCTGCGCGCCTGGCGTGATTCACTCATGGCCTGACTCACTCCTGACCTCTCCCTGAAGGTAAGTGTGATGGGAATACAAAAAACCTGTGAAGCCCTGCCTGGGACAACAGAAGGCAGCGCTCACTGCCTGGTGCACGTGGGTGTCAGCACTGCCCAGGAGGGATGGACTGCAGGTTTCAGCTGAGTTACTGTTACCAGGGTTGATGCCTGCCCCTAAACACTGTACCTTTAAATGCAACCACAACTGACACATACATGGTTGTGGCCTAACTGCAATATTCCTGGATCTGGTCTCCTAAATCTAACAACCTGCACCCCAGCAGCAGTCAGAGAAGGTGTCCCCTTGGGGGTGCCACTTGCTGGGCTGGGGAAGGGCCACCAAGAGCTCAGCTCTGCAGGTCAGGGGCAAGGCACTCACCTGAGCTGCCAGTGCCATCTCGTGCTTTTCTCCAGAATTATTTATGGGCAGTAGCATCACTTCAGCCTTCAAACATACTCCCTTGGGTGTGCATACAGCTGCTGGGTAACAGCAGCGTGGCAAAAGAAGCCAAGCCTGGTCTCCACTGGCACATGCCTGCTCTGGCAGGATGGCTGGGCTGTAACAGCAGCAATGGGAAATCTGACACTGAAAACTTGACAAGTAGAAAGAGATGGAATTAAACTGATTTGTTTTAAAAGTACAAAACTGTTTCTAACACTAACGTCAAAACAAGGCCTGGGGCAAAGCCCCCTTCTTCGAAGTGTGTAGGTTGCTGCACCAGGCTTTATTCTGTGCTGTATTCTGTGCTATTTGAGCAGGCTTTTTAGCATGTTCCTGCTATGGCAACAGTGCAAGCTGCTATGGCTGTCAGTACTGCAGGCTCCAGCCTCCTGTGAGGGCCGAGCATGGCCAGGCTTTTCCCGCAGAAAAGTTCCCTTGGGCACTGACGAGCCCAGGCACCAGCACACGGCTTTCTGCCAGCTCCAGCCCGAGGGGAGCCTGAGCTACAGATGAGCCTAATGCCTAATCCCAGATGAGCCTGGAGACAAGGAAACACCAGTGGGGAGGAAAAGGAATAGGAGAGGTGAGAACTTATAGCCACACTCCAAAAACTAGAGCCAGAGAGAGTGGGGAGAGCTCATAATTCTTTTCAACTATTGCTCACCAAGCTGATAGGACAGAAGAAGCTACACCTAACACATGAGAGCTCATCTCATGATCTGTTTTCAATTAAAGGTGCTGTCTTCCTTTCCCCAAACTGACTTCAACTCGTTTCAGGCTGCGAATTCCCAGCCAGCCGCCTAAGAACTGTTTTAGTGACACCATGTGGCTTCTGAGGATACTGTTACACCAAGTGATTCAGAGCAGCAACTCCCAGACTGGGTCCGAAGCCAAGCAAGGAACTTTGCTGAGAACATGCAAGACGTGCCACGGATGAAGCACAAACCTTAATGGTAAATGTGTCATTTCCAGATTACAGTCAGTACTGCACTTCTGGTCCACTGACCAGGAAGTATGATGGGAGCAGAAATGACATAAAGTTCCAAAATGTCCATGGCCCAAAGCAGCTGCTGCTTTGTTCTGCTGTTGCCAGTGCCAAAGACAAGCACATGCTCCAAGTCTGAGCCTGCCCTGAGGCTTTTTGAGTTTAAGTTTAAAGCAAAAAAGCTCCACATCCACACACACAAAAAAAGTAGTAAAGCAATTCCTGCGTTTAGATATGTAGATATCTTCTGTTCACCCATTGTTTTCATCAGTTTCATCCTTCCACCACTAGAAAGAGAAGGAAGTCTGCTGCTGGTGTGAGCTGGACTCCCAGACCTTGCGGGATAAACACACAGATGTATTTTACAAGCTCAAGGTATGAAATCTGTTACTCAGGACAATGTCTTAACTACCACTGTGCACTGAAAGCACACTGAAATCTAGACACTGCCCCAAGGTCCCAAGTAATGCAAGAGTAAGTACATCCCCGGCTACAGAGGCTTTACAGAGCACCCTCCTTTCCTAAAACACAGCTCTCAGAGACAGAGGGAGCACAAACAAAGGCACAAAGTAGAACATTATCTAACAGTACTTTGAGAGTCAAGGACTGATTTGATATTTTAAGAACAACTTGAATCTCCTTGTTGCACTTTCTTGGTGGCACATGTGCATGTGTATCTCCTCCAAGGAGCCTTGATCTGTGTGAGCAAACTTGTCAGGGACAACTCAGAAACCACAACTGTTTTGGTACTGCAGGCGTAGCCCACTCACTTGCAAGTCAGGTAAAAATTGATTTCTAAGCTGGCTTACTTGGCAATCCCTGCTCCCAGTGCCCCTCCAGATCTTGTTCTTCGTTTCACTGTGCCTCTTCAGTGCAGCAGTGACAGCAATAGAACAACTTTATAGCATCTGCCTTTGATTCTTTTTGCCCTTTAAGTGGTTTCTTTTACCACAACTTCTAAGATGCAGAAGTCCTGAAGAGTTAAAGCATTTAGAGCTGGAGCATTAGCTTTTATTTCACCCGCTCTTACTCTTCAGGAGTTAAGGAAGTGGTAAAGGGAAAAACCCCACTGTAATCTCTTTAAGTTTTCCCCAGAAGTTGTGTGGTTTGATTTCAAACAAGATACCTTTTGACATAACAATTTTGGTGCAGAAGATTTCTGCAACTTAAATCAGTTTAAAAAGTTACATTTGATAAAAAGAGTGGAACACCCTATACAACTCTACTCAGAAATGAAGCAGAGGTTCAATATGCAGAATGATCCTTGCTGTATCAGACCAAGAGATCAGTCAAGACCATCAGAACAAGAAGACAGTGAAATAACACAACTGCAACTTCATGCTTAGGAACGAGTGTATTGAGTAGAAACAAAGGGAAGAATTGAACAGCATCCGTGGGTTATTAACAAAGCACAGAGTCAAAAGTCATCCTTGCGACTACCCCTCTGTGCTTTGTAGATATGAACATCCTTACTGGAATCATAATGGACCTCGTATACAGAGAAACGGTCTCTCAGCATCTTCAAGAACTTGAGATCCCGTTCATAGCGGATACGACAGGAAAGAAGAATCACAGTTTGCTCTGAGCACAGGTGCTCCAGCGTCTGAAGCAGTTCTGCAAATGTTTCTTCCAAATAAACAATGTCTGCACCCAGGACGAAGTCAAATGCTCCTGGAGGGAAGTTATCCAGGTCTTTTCCCCATGTCAGCTCCTTCACCACAGCTCTGGGACGTAGTTCAGGGGGTAAGTTTGCCTGCACGTTTGACTCCAGGAACTCCAGTGCTGCCGCCCTGTCTGTGATGGTAACACGGGCACCTAAGGGGGACAGGAGGACACGGCTCACACTAACAGTCCATGTCCCTCAGTACAGCATGTGGAATACAATGCTCTAACTCCAGCAGGCTCCTTAGTTCCTGTTAAACATTAACAGCTCCCCTGAGCTGCTTGATTAAAAACAAGCAAACAAAAGAACATAACAAGCAAACCGCCCCTCCTCCATCTACAGACATCCTACCCTTCATCAGTCACTTAAGAATATAAAGTGTACTCTACATGAAGATTAAGTTGGGTAGGGGGAAAAAGCATGTTTTCTGGTGCTTTTTCCTAATGCATGAAAGTCAAGGAGTTACTTTTAGCCTTTCCATAGTAACAAAAGAATAAATTACAGGGGTTGTTACAATTAACCTGCTCCAATTCCATATTTTTCTCTAGGAGAGAGGCGGCTAGAGAGCCTCTTTCACAGGTCAGACAAAAGTTGTGCCTGTGTGATTTTGCATGGCATGACTGTATTTTGTCAAACTGCTTTGTTTCTATTATTTCAATAGGCACCTTTCAGAGCCATTAGAGCATTGAATTACAAAGTTAACCTGGGAAAGATAGCACAAATTTAACATAGTACCCAGTTTCAGCCACAGACAGATCAGCAGCAAATCACTTCACTTCTCCATGCCCTGGCTTCCCTGTCTGCAAGACAGGCTAATGCAAGGCTTATGCAGGCTCAGAGTGGTTTCTGTCTGTGGCTCTAACTGCATCCGAGGACAAGGGGAAGACGGGAAGCACAGCACTTGTTCCCTGGGGGGGGGAATAGCTGCAGAGCTGAATGCTGCTGAGCTGCCTGCCATGGCAACAGGCGTCAGCCTTAACAGGGTCCCGCCATAAAGTAAACTGCAGTGGCACCATCACTACAACAAATATCGCAGCAGGCTCTCAAGGCTAACAAGGAAGGAAGATGACTCAGAGAAGAACCATCACAGTTCACACATGCAGCTTTGGTGCTCACTTCTATACCAGGCATGTACATGTAGAAAGGCCAGTTTTACTACAGTTGTGAATTGCTTTAAATCAGACAACAAAAAAGCCCTTACCTAGTAATGTGACCACTATTCCCAGCAATCCAGTTCCAGCTCCCAGCTCAATCACAGACCGATCCCTGAGATCAATGCCTTCCATCTCCAGATAAGCACACAGGACAACAGCCTAAGCCAAGAGACAAAGGCAGTTAAGCACAGGGCTCATTTCAGTCATACTGAATACAAGGTTTCTGGTTTAACCTGAGAGAGAAGGTTATGGGAAGGGTCAGGTGCTTCAGGTCTGCATCAAGACTTTGTTGAGCCCTTCTCTGCCTCCTGTGTGCACATGTAGTCTTTTTACGTTTTATGGAAGTTTTTCATAGAGTTTTATGGAAAACTCTTACTGGCAAAAGGAAAAAAGAACCACAGAGGTTACAACTTGGATATGGTAACTGCTCCACGAATCCCCAAACGTGACAGGGGATCACAGAGGTTACAACTTGGATATGGTAACTGCTCCACGAATCCCCAAACGTGACAGGAGATAGAAAGAGTTGTATTTGGAAAGGAAAAGCTGCAGGGTTGTCAAACACAAGTAAATGAACACAGTACTGCAGAAGTCCAGAATAAGGTTTCATAGTATCTTGTATGGTATTTCAGAAGGTTTCTGCACAACTCTGGCATGCCTTCGGGAAGGATACTGGGAAAATAAAGTGGTACTTCCAGCTGGTTCTATCTAGTGTGTTATATGTAACATAGATCTTGATAAGGACCTCTCCCCACAGCAAGTTCCGTCAAAGCTGATGTCCAGAAAAGATCAGCAGCCCTGTACACCAATTCATTTAAGAAGTTTGCTAAAAATGCTATGCTTCTTCTTTTAAACTAGAGACAGAAGTGCAGTTTGTGTGTGGACTGAGATCCAACCCGATGGGAAGCCCTTGGATTCCTACAGTGAGGCTGTCAGCTGCCCTGCAGCCTCGGACCCGCCACAAACCCCTCTGTTTTGGACAGTTCTTATCCCCAAGATGAAGTTTATCAGCAGTCCTGCTTGAGGCTACAAGCAGTGGAATCCATGCTGTGCTCTGAAGGGTGCCAAGCTAACATCACCACCCACTGTAAAGAAATAGGTGAGAGTTATCCAGAATATTTCCTGTATTGGGTACTTGCCGTGCAGGGTTTAGGTTTTCCCTTGCGTTCCTGCAGGATCTCTTACGGGGGAAGAGGGAAAAATAAAACAGAGTTTAACATTTTCTTTCCTACCATTAAAAAAAAAAAAAAAAAAAAGCGCCTTCCCTTTACAATTCAACGTTAAATAATTTTCTACGGTGACTCTGAAAGCTCGGCAAGAGACACAGGAGGCCACCGAGTGCAGAAAAGCTCCGCTGGCCATGAACACCTACCGCATCCCAGACCACGGCCGCCACCCCCAGCCGCCGCCAGTCCTGCTGGAGGCGGATGGTGCGGCTGGCGAAGTGGAAGGTGGCCGAAGGCCTGTGCAGCTGCCGCGCTGCCCAGCCGCCTCCCTCCTCGTAGGGCACCATGGCCATCGCGCCGTCGGCGACCACAGCCCC
>NW_024581673.1:0-46447 GCF_017639235.1 Corvus kubaryi
CCGGCTGGGGCGTGTGCGGGAGGGCGGGCGCCTGTCTGTTTTCGCTCCGGCTCTCGCTCCCCCGCTGCCGCCCCCCGGCCCCGCCGGGCTCCGGGGACCCTCCCGCGGGGCGCCGCGGCCCCCCGCGCCCGCCGGAGTTCCGCTTCCCCGGCGCCCCGAGCGCGCTGTACGGATAAACAAACAGACTCCCGCCGTGATGGACACGAGTGCGTGGGGCGCTCCCCGGCTCTGTAACGAGAAGCTTTTAATAAAATCTGTGCTCGGAAGCCGGGGCAGCGCTTGGTCTGGTGTTTCGCTGTTACTCCGTCTCCGGGAGGCCGCGCCGGGCAGTGGTGCCGGTCACCCAACACCGCGCTCCGGGCGGGACCCGCGGGCAGAGCCCGAGCCCGGCGCGCAGGTCACGTAACAGGGATACGGTTCCCTCTTGCCGCGCTGCTTCTCCCCTGGTAGTATTTTTAACCCAAAGTGAACTTGAGCCAGGCTGCGGCTGGTAAATCTCGGTTTGGGATTTGCTTTTGCCAGTTTTCCACAGACTTGGGTGCTGCACAGCGAACAGGATTTGACCTCTATCCCAGCTTTAATAGCAAATGTCAGCTCAAATGCCTTTTTCCACCTTACACCAGCCTTGCCTTGCTGCAGCGGTGGGGCTTTTTTTCCTCTTTTCTTGCCTAGAATAGAAGACAGTGTTTTGACTTTGTTCTGCTTTCAAATCATGGATATCTGCAGTTTTGTGTACAGTAATAAGTAAAAACAACGTGGCAGACTTAAGAAACTTTTTAAGCAAAGATTGTTACACCTCCTAAATGTATACAAGGATATAAAATTTTAAATGGTCATAATACTTTTCTTCATGAAACACTTTAAATTTTTGTTTCTTCCACTTAGATATTGGAATTCCTGCTCACAATCTGCTTCTGGAATAACACCTGTATTTTTTTTCCCTGGGGTTAAAAGCATGTTTCCTACTTCTTAAATAAAAGACCAGAGACTTCTTAGAAATACCGTGTATCTCTGTTTAGTCCCATTCTGACCACTCCTAAACACTATTTTAGAATACAGGAATTTTGAGACTCTACTTGCGTCCTTTCTGTGTATCAACAAATGTGGATTTATACAGTAAAATACGCAGTCACCGAAATAGGTTTTATTCAAAATGGATATTTGTGATTCACATGTATACTTCCTTGTATGTGAATTTCTGTTTTCTGTCACTTCCACCACTTCTTTTGAATGAAGGCCAAAGATGCTCTACATCACTTCACTGAATTAATACCAACATGAGAAGAGGGTTTCTAAAGTTTTAAATGATTAATAGACATATGAGGACTTCAGTAAGCAATGTAGCTATTGATAGTGATTAAAGAGAGTGTAATTGTTGGTGTATTTCATTCATTCTTGGTTTGATGGAATACGCACTACATTTTAAATACAAAAATGGGACAGAAAATCCTTGCTTGGTTTTTTTTTTTTTTTTTGTAGTTTTAGAAAAACATTCTATTTCATAATAGAGTGGAAGACTCTCAGATCCATATTTTCAAACACAGATCTCTGTGTTTCCTCGCCAGCTTTGTCCGCTCACAGGTCAGAGAGAAAAGGGAACAGAGAGGTGGTTGTATATTTGGTAAGCATCACTTACAGATGACCTAAAATGAAATAGTTGCATGTAGCTAAGAAGAGTGTAATGATTTTTAATGCTTTCATTTAATTGAGAGAACACCAGTATTCAGATTAGTGCTCTCAGTATGGTGTTTGGATCTGCACTGAGCGATCTGCATCTAATTAATTTTTTTCTCGTAGGTTTGGTGATAGGTGTGTCTATTACTCTGGGTAAAAAAAGGAAAGAATCAGTCAAACAAACAAAAAAACCCAACACAAAAAACACCCCAAAGGTCTGAAAGGGGGAGAGGGGTTTGCTGACAGAGAATTCAGAAACATCTCATTTAGACTGTCAAGTCATCAATCTGGCTGTTTTTTGGAAACCCGCACCAGCATATCTATTGCTATACAAAATCATCTGTAGATCGTACTCCGCAGAGTAGCTGGTCTGCTGCAGTAAGAAGCAGCCTCTTCTTGCCTAAGTGCAGCTACAGCTCTGTAGGTGCACATTTTGATAGGAGACAAGGCCCCAGCTCGGAATTTCTGTTGGCACTGCTTTGAAACAAATGAGATATTCACACTTCACCTCTATTTTTGGATCTCTGGAAGCAAGTGGAGATCGGTTACTCATGCCACACTTCTCAAGGCTTTTGTGCAGTGAGAAGGCCGTGTTAGCTTTCTGCCACTAATCTAACTAAACTTAGTTTCATGGGAGGTGACAGCAATCCTCATCTACAGAAACAACCCTACTCAGCTTGATTTGAGCTCTCTGGCACCCTACGTGCCTACAGCTGAAGTTTCATGACAAAGCAGTGACTTTTTTTTTCTCTGAATCAGAAATTGTGTTGCCTCATATGCAGTCTCTGAGGTCATATTTCATAGTGATTGTGAAAACCTGAGCAGCCTGCCGTTAATGGTCTTATGTACATCTCCCAGCATGAAGGCATTGATACCTATTTTGTTCTTCAAAGCTTTTAGATCACTTGATTGTACTGCAATTAAAAAAAGGTGAGTGAGAACAAATACAGCACATTCCAACTTTCCATATTTTTAAAACAGCCTTGTCAGCTGTACAGGAGGTGAAAATGTGCCAGGCTCTAGTTGGTTTTTCAGGTAAAAAAGCCACTCGAAAACAGCCAAGGATTCTCTGCTGTACTTTTTGTCTGGCAGTGCTGAATTTATAATATTATGTGTGAAGTGGAAAGAATAGAAAACTCAGTGTTGGAAGAGCCACATTAAGATGAGAGGATAAAGAATTTGGAGGAAGTGTGTTCCTGTTTGGCTGCATGTATATGGTTTACCCAACATATGTACATACACATAAGTTTGAAGCAGCACTGATACTTGTTACAGTGATTTTGAGTAGAGTGCAGAGAGGTACAGGATATTATCCTAAGATAATAAACATTCCTATTTTTCTCCTGAGAATATTGTGAGATTTGGTATTTTTAACAAATCAAGACCATTAGGTGAAAGATGGAAAAATAGTTCGGAAGATAGGAGGGTCCTGCCAGTTGCTGTTCTGGGTTTTGTAACTTTTCACTTGTTCTGTGACAGGAGACTAGACTGGCTACTCGAGACATAGTTGCAGGAAGCCTTACAGTGAACTATTTTGAAGCTACCTTAGTGCAGGAAACAAATAAAAATCTCTATCCTCGATGCTTTCATGCTTTTTGGACTGGAGAGTTAAGCTGATGTGTAAAAATCTCTGATCTTCTAAGTGTTGTTCAGTGATAGCTTGTTTAGTCAATGAGGTTATCAGGAAAACTCCTTTTCCCAGCACATGGAAGAACTAAAGCTGGGTTGTATTTTTCTCTTCAGGCAGAAACGTTTTCAGATAGATTTCTAAACTTATAAAAGATCAGGAATTCTTGAAGCTGGCAGGAATTCTACTGGCTGATGAAGTGAAACCATAGTTCCTCATAGCATTTTTTGGTAGTAATACTGGCCGAAGCATCTTTCCTGTCTTTTCCATTGCACTTGCGCAAATGCGTGGGCTACTGCATGGGGAACTGATCCAGCTGGTTGAGAGGTGTGGAGCCTGGTTCTTTTTCACCTGGATCATTCCCTCCCCTCGCTGGTGCACGGCTGCACAGTGGCTGTACCAGCATAATCAGGGGAAGGGATGGGGCTGGAATGAGCAGGGAGATAAGGGCAGCTCAAGCAGCTGTGAGGCTAAATGAGAAAATGCAGCCTACGTAAAAATTTTTAAATTATTGCTGTGTTTATAACTAAGCTGGATGACACAGATCCTGCTGGGGTTCTTCTTGCCACAGAGCTGGATCATTGAGCTAAGTCTAAGTTCTTACATTTGCTAACCATGAGCAAATGAACATGAACAGCAGCTGTTTCCAAACTTCAGTTTCATGTATTCGTTTTGATTGTTGTGCTACTTATTTACTTGGCTTAAATACGTTTTGTGTGTTTTTTTAGCAAGTTCTCTGTGCACTTCCTTTACTTCATTTTTTTATATTCTTCACATTTTAAGTTTGCCAGTTGCTGTTCTCTGCAGCTCTTTGCTGCGATATTTTAATCATGTCTTCAGAAACTCTACAACCTCCTGTGACATTTTGGATCCAGTATTACATGCACTTTTCTTATAGGTGCTACCCTAAATCTCTCATTCTCTATGCTGTTCCAGTATCAATTGGATTTTACTTTGCCTTGCACCTTTCCGGGGACTTGAATGTCAAATCTCTTCTCATCTGTAAAATTTCTCTCATCATGTTTTATACCCCAATGAATAATGGATGGGAAGCATTTTCTTGCCTTTTTTTTCTGATGACACATCATCTAGCTGTGTGTAGCTGGCCTGGCCTCAAAATCCAGTGGTGCCTGTCCATTCCTCCAAGTAGCATACAATATGAGCAGGATTTGTAAATTTACACCTTTTTAGATTGTAGTGAGCTTTCTTTCTCTTGGGAAAAAAAAAAAGTCTAGGGCATTACTGTAGATGTAGGACCCCTGCCCTCTTACCCAATTTTCCTTTTGTGCTGATAGGAAAATTCTGTGAGATAAAAAGGGAGGGAAGATGTGTAAAAAGGGTACTGTGTACTAATGCCACAATATAACCAACAGTATACCAACAAAAGTAATGTTGCTGTGGTTTTGTCTGAGCTGATAAAATTGTATGTGTCTCTCAAGAGACAGACATGTTGCTCTCTCCGCTCCTGCTCCTGGTTGTGTGGTGTTGGACCATCCCTTTACATTGGCTGTAGTGTTGATTGTATATAAATTGTAATAAGCCAGTTCAGATCACTAACCCAGGAGAGAACTGTGCTTTTTTTAGTAGATTAATTTTCCCCTGCATGCGTGAGCCGAATTGGTTGGTGATTGAGATGCTGTTAGCACAAACACCGGTGCAAATTTGCAGAGCAACCGTGGAAAGGAAGGAGGGGGACACAGCTTTCTCCCTTCAGCAGCAGAGAGCTGCATCAGCAGACCCACCTTGGGGAATGGCAGCATATCCATGACTTGGAGCGACAGAAGGAAGGGTCAGACTCTGTTCATGGTGATCAGAGCCACATGAGTTTGTCTTTGCAGCTAGGAAAGCTACAGCAGAGTAGGTCAAAGAAAAAAGACAAACCCCAAATGAGGAAGGTTTCCTTGTTTTAAAAGTCCGGTGATACCTGTGTGATTGAACTGACTGCTCCTTATCAGAGGCAGATGTCAGTCTTCTCAAGAGCTTAGATCAGTGTTCCTTTTAGGTCTTTTTCATTATGAGGAGCCCAGTCAGCTGAGGAGAACAACATACCTTAAATGAAGCCCAAGTTGAAATATGAAGCTCCAGAAGGGGTCCAGGTCCAACACTTGGGTGTGCATCCTGTCACTTGGCCCAAAGCACCTGGGCAGTGAGCTCGCTGTAGTGTCACTGTTGCTACAAACAGATAAATGCCTTGGCCTGTCTTCCAGATTGTAAAATAATTAATCGTGGCTGGAACTACTGGCATGGAAGTTGTAGTGTAAAGTTAATGTGGCATGTGTAACCACTGCACATTACCCTGGGTTGGGGAGAGGAAGAAGTATGTTACCTGCTGCAAATAGCTGCTTTGTCAGCAACATGACTGTTTGAAAAGTGCATCTCTGCCCAGTCCTCAGAAAGATAATGTTGATTATATAAAAAGTACTCATCCTGTTTCCAGCCTCCCACTCTTAAGCAGAGTCATCACAACAATAATCAAATTACAGAATATAGGTGGTTTTCTTCAGCATCTTTGTTGGCTTCTCACAGTCTTGTGACACCTATACCCATGATTTGATCTACTTTGCTTTCATTGACAGGCCTGGCTGCAGCAGGGTAGACTCTGCTCCACCTTCCCTGTTCCTTCTCCTGTGCCAGTAGCACCAGTACTGCTGCCTGTGAACTGATCAGATAACTGGTCCAGGCTAGAAATTTATTGTGTTTCCTTGTCTGTAGTGCAAATTGGTTGTCCAGCCACATTTACTACACAGCTTCACAGGCAAGTGTAAAGGTGTAAATAAGAAAGAATTTAGAGGAAACCAGAGCCTTAGCTGGCAGTGCTGCTAGCAGAAATACTTGCAAGACTGTAGTTGCAGAAAGCAAAACAGAGACTTTCTTTTGTGTGCAACGCATTGATGTAAAACACGGATTCTGTTTCTTTGTCTTGCCCTTTCTGGTTCCTCAGTGGCTCCCGTTGCTTACTCCGGGTCACTGCAGACCTTCAGCATTACCAGCAAATCACACCCCTGTTCCATGCAGGCAGTCATGTTGCCCACAGGTAACGCAGGTCTTGAACTCCAGTTAGGTATTTGAGAAACATTATTCTCTGTTTGGAGGCAATGCTTTTGCAGAGTAGATCTGGCTGGCAGGCATATGAGTGATCTTTCTCCTTTAAAAGGCTCTCCTGCACTGCCCAGGCAAATTTAAAAAATACACGAAAAATCAACCAGAATCCACTTGGTTTATAACGTTAGTCAGAATTGTTCTACTACAAAGTTTGATCACTGTTGCATTTCAGTTGGTTTTTAGAGAGAGGCTGGGTCACAGATTTAATTTTGGTGCATTAAGCAACGTAGTCTGATAATGCTTCAAGACTAGTGCTAATTGACCAAGCAGTGATGTTTTCAATAAAACTAGTAAAGCCAGAGCAATTTCAGGATTTAAAAGTATTTCCAAGTGTGAGCTGTGGTTTAAGACCTAGATCTTTTGGTTTTAATGTTGCGATCAATTTCGTGAATAGGATCCATTCAGCAATTGGACAAGGGCAAGGTTTGTAACGAAGTGCTGTTTTACTTGGGCATACTCTACTCTAGCACTTCAACCTCAGAAAGAATTTTAAGGTTTTCACTTCCTGGAGAGCAGTGAAACAAAAAATACTCTATACTGCCTGTTAAAAATGAAACAAAGCTATTAAATCATTTTTTAAAAGTGTGTTGCTTTTACAGATAGAGGTTATTTTCAATTATTTTCAGACATTTGACTTGATATTGGTAATTGTCAGCTTTGTATGAATAACTCAGTCTTACTTTCAGGTGACCATTTCTAAATCTTAATAAAGCAGTGAAAGCATTGGTCTGAAACATCCATTTTGTTGTGTTTTCTTTCTGAACTCATTAGAAGTGTTCTGCTTTTTTTAAACAAGACTTTCCAATATTTACCAAGTTACATAACTTCATGCTTTTATACTATGGGTTGAACTCTAAAAATACCACATACGTTCCAGGCATTAAACAGAATGAATACTGTTTGTTTTAATAGTTACGTCTGTCAAGCTTGCAGCATAGATACCTGAAGTGACATTTTTTATGAATTAATGCTTTAGCCACTGACATTCAGAAGTGGGTTAGAAACATAAGTCATGGAGCTGTCCCTTGTCACCAGCAGACAAAATCACAGCAGACACAAATTCTACCTAAAATCATGTCAAGTTTAACTCTGCAGCTTATAAATACCTGAAACTCCGTGCTTGCCCTGAGTTCCCTAACTGATTTGATAGTTCTCTGCAACAGAAGAATAATATGAAAATAAGTGTGGTATGTGTCACTTTGGGATTCCAGTATCTGACTCTTTTCAGTGTACAGTATTTTGCTGAGGTGACCTACATTATTTAAACCTCAGGCTTTATTATTATTAATTATTATTACATAAAACAAATGGATGATGAAATTCAGGTATCTAATTTAACATTTGAGACCATACAAAGAACTTTAAATACTGATGGTTGATCTCCTTCATTGTAGAGTGGAAAAGGAAACATTTACTTTATTCATGGGAAAGTCCCCTGAATATCAGACTTCCCAGAAGATTTGAGTTTCAGAATATAAATTTACATTCATATTACTTTAGAATGTCATATTTAATCAATGTAATCTCGAAGAGCCTTCAGTCCCGTCTTACAGTACTCTATTCTGCTAAATTAGATGTGTCTATTAATATTTTCACACTGTAAAATTAACAGAGACTCTGGAAACATTTCTTTGGAATAAAAAAATTTCAGGTAATAATAAACATGTTTATGTGGTTCTCTGGCTTTATCACATTATTCCATTAAAGCATACCTGATATGTAATTTAAATTAATACAATTAAGGAAACACCTATATGGAGGTGATTCCTTTTTCTGTTACAGGTCTGAGATTATTCTATGTTGTATTCTTGGCCCTTGGGCTTGGAGCACTCAGGTTAACCAGTGGTGTAGGCCTGTGTAATGCTCTGGTTTTTATTTGTATCTTTTTAGAAGTTGTTCCTCATCTGCTCAGAGCACCACAAGAGAGCTGGGTGATCTGTATAGTTTCAAAGTAGCTTTAGTTTTGTTTACATAAGCATTTGTCACATACCCAGTGACTGAGACTGTGGATTTCCCTAGCACATCTACAGAGTGAAGCCTGTGCAGGAGGCAGTCACATTAAATACCCTTGTCCTAACAACATCTTAGTTCTTCTTCACTTTAGGAGAGTGACTCTGCTGAGCAGTCAGTCATCGTTCCTGTAGTTGTTTGCTGAGAACAAGTTTCAGTTGTTCCCTCACCTCAGAGATAACCTTTTATTTAATAAGAACTCGTAGAGGCTCTTCCTACAGAGTTTACAGGCTGCCCCAGGCTTGGAATTGCAACACTTCTTCCAGCTGATGCCTCAGACCTGGAATATTTAAAGGTTGCTTGGCAAGCGGACAAAGATCCTTACAACATGTCAAAAGGTTGTCAAAATATGTCATACAGCATTTAGGTGGTTCTTATTCTGCCAGAATGAATGGTGAGGCAGTAAAAGACCATAAAACATAGAAATGCATATGGAGGAGAACAAATACAATATTCATCTGAATGACTCCGGCAGGGCCGGTGAAAATCTCAAGTGCTGATAGCTCTGCCCAGTGGAGAAAAAGAACACATGCACCTTCTTCTAGATGGATCTTAGCCTTGCTAACTTGGTGTCATTTTCTGCTCTGGATACTCCTTTAATTACTGTAGTGACACAGTCCTCTTTTCTCCCTGTCAGTGGGAAAGAAGGTCTGACTGCTTGCAGAATTACTCTCCTTTCTGTCACTCTGGGCTGCCTTAGCTGTTCTGCTGGAACACCTTCACACTTCAAACAGTGTTTGCTGTGAAAGGAAGTGGCTCAAAATGTTCTGCTGGTTGACCAGCACAGCAGGGTAAATTATTTATTTGGCATATCTACATGTCTGGGTGGTAGGAGAGAACTGTTTCTAGATTGCTCACTGTGCCAGCCAGGTACAACCTGCCTCCTTATCAGGGGTCATGGAGCTGCTTCAGTGTGGTGCTGAGCCCAGGCTAACAGCCTGTGTTGAGAGTCAGGGTGTAGCAGCTCGGGCACAGGGCCTCCTTAGCAGAAAAGGTGTTAGTTTACTGTACACATCTCTGTATTCCAGTTACCTGGGGTCAGGCTGCATTAATAGGCTTTTAGATGGGTGCTGTTTCCATCCAGCAAGCTTCCACCCAGGGCTGAGCAGAACCCCCTCACTTGTCATAGTATAGACGTAATCATGTCATCCTTTTTAAATAAAAACTGCCATCACACTGGTGTGCAGTCACAGTTCAGCACTGGAGTTAGAAGAGCAAATATGAGAAGTGGCTGGCTTCAGGTAGCTGCCCTCAATTGGGCTGAGGTCAGCTTCAGATGCCATGGAGTCATGGATTCCTCACTTCTCCCCCCACAGCAGTTTCAGTCAAAGGTAAAATGAGAATTTGATTAGGGCCAGAAATTAAAGCTCATCATGAGTGGCTGTGCTGATTATTGAGCACTGGGTAGGCCTGTACCAATTGCAAAGAGCCTGTTCCTGGAGTTGTGGTGTATTCAGCAGGAGCATTAGCTCCCCAACAGCATGATAAAAAATCATTTGGTGCCTATATTTTATGTTGTGTTAAAGATGTCTGCTGACAAATTATACCGTTCAGATACACTGTTGTGGTGGGTTTTGTTAAGTAACCAGCAGCTACACGTGATGAGATGAGCCACAGTACTTTCAGCAGACACAGGGAGAAAAGAGGCATGTATTTTGGCAATTTCATGTGGTTTCATTTTTGCGAAATGAAAGCTTTTACAGTTGTTAGGAATTGCAAGAAATCTGCCTAGATTGAAAATTAGGTGATTTTTATGTCCTAAAAATAATGTCAGAGAACAGATGGTAAGCTGCAGTAAAGTGCAGTCAGTTCGTAAGTAATTGAAATGCATAAATATGATATTGGCAACGAATGTGTTAAGAATGACAAAATGGGCAGAATTCTCAGAAGTCTGTGTGAATAGATTGAATATGTTGGCCAGGACATTCTTAAAAATGTCTTGCTTCTCTAAAATTCAATTTGCCAGATATCCTTTGGTGGGTTTTGGATTTTTTTACTGTGCATATAAAGGTGTTTATAAATAGTTATCATAATTCTGTTCTGCATGTTGAGGATCACAGACTTAAAGCATGTGAATTAGTCTTTTAATACCCTGAGTGCCTTCAATGTGAGCATAGAGCATTTATAAATAGAACATATTTATGGGTTACATTTTCAATAATAATAATAATAGTTACCTAATGACTTTGTAACCTTCCTGCGATTTGTTTTGACATTTTGTTTTGTCGAAGCAAAGTCTCCGAGTATTTTGGAGACATTTCTGAATAGGGAGGGGATGAGACAGTGGAGAGTCATGTTTGCTTTTCACTGTTAATGCCTTAGGAAATGCTTGCTTTGGTGTCTCTCCTTGGGCACTTCTACTGGGCTCTGCTTATGTATTCACGTAAGACCTATCCCAACTATTAGATAAGGTTAGTAAAAAGGGGCAGGGGGGTTATATATATATGTATATTTATAATCTATATTGAACAAAAAAAGGCAGTATAGGTTAAACTTGAATTAAATTATGTGTGTGCACCAAATGCTTGCTGGATGCTTTTGTATTTATTAGTGTAATTTGTGATATAGGAAACTAATTGCAGCTAATAGCTGTCAGAGTCTTTTTTCCTTCTTAAAAGCTTGAAGGCAGAAACACTAGATGCTAGAACAATGCCAAGAGTATGGAGTCAAATAAGGAAGATAAAGCAATGAAGAGTGTTTAAGCAACTTTCACTCATACACCTTACCTGTGCCTACTGATTCACCATCTGCCTGGTAAATGCCAGCTTGCTTGAACTGTGCTAACAGAGAACAAAATCTAGAGGAGATTGCTGGTTTGGGTGCTCACCACTGTAGTTGTGAGATTACAGTTTTGGTCTTCTGCCCTTGTTTTAAAATCTGCCACTGCTTTTTCTTTAGTGAAAGGGAGGTTGAGCATGCAACACAAGTAATTTCCAATACTTTCATCACTCATCTATCTAAATCTGGTAAGTATGAGAAATTTTCACTGACTTTAGAAGTGTAATAGAAGTTTTGTTGAAAAAGTCATGAGCCAGAAAAGTCTGTTAATTTTAGTTAAGAGTCCTGGTTGCATTTCTTCTGTGTTCTGTGTGAAAATACTATCTTGTTAACATCTCTTGCAGTGGCTGTTACAGCCTGTATTCAGTCAGCAGAGAGTTTTGATACTGCTCTGAGTGTCATATTGATGGAGACGGAGGGTGGGACTACAGATATTACATTCTGTTGATGGAATGATTCTAATTTGTGCGAGATATTTTTACAGTGAGATTAAATTTTTCTTGTATGTTCAAGATGAATACTTTAACTTCAGTGACAAGAAGAATTTTTCCAGCTTTTTATTCTTCAGTTTGCCTGGCAGATTGCTTTATTGCAGAACACAATCTGAAGACTCTTCTTCATTTTTGGCATTTTTAGTGGCATTGATTGTTGCAGCCATTCTTTTATTTCCACTTCCATTTGGTTTGCCTGGCCTTTGGGCTTCCCTGACCCAGAAGCTGCTGTGATCATCAAATGGCTTTGTGGAGAACCCATTCAGTGAAGTGGTAAAAGGTAGATTTCAGATGAAGCAGCAAACGTAGGTTGTGTTCACAGTATTGACGCACAGACCTGTCACCCAAGGGATAGGACAGGGGGAGCAAATACCCAGGATCAGTGGCAGTGCCAGTTTGGGATGACAAAGAAGCTGTGGTGTAAATTGCAGTTCTTGTGCCAACCCACTATAGTCATTAGTGACAAAGAGAGATAATTATGGGCCTGTCTTGTCCTGTTAAGCACTTGTTACTGGTTATTTGAAGTCCCATGTGTTAGCTGTAAATAAAATCATTTTTCTCTGGACATTTTCAGTCTGGCAGCTGCTGAATGGAGTTCATAAAGTGGCTGTTGAGCTGTGGCTGAAAGGGCTGCCACTCTGCAAGGTGACAGTGGAAATGTTTACAGATTGCAGGTCAATGTTCTCAGTACTTACGCTGGAACTGTGAAAACAATTGTGTACCAGAGTGTTGTTTGTTATCTTCTAGTGCTGTCGTAACGGATCTGTGGTTTTATAAAGCCAAATGCAGTAAATGCAGAATGAGTCAAATTCCTGGAACTTTGGATACTGGAGCGGTGCTTGCTTCTTGAACAATTGTACTGGCACACCTGCTGTGAATACAGGGCTTGAGAACCAGGCATTGCCTCAATTTCCCTTCCCTCAGCTGCTCTGGTCCTTCACTGCCATGAGCAACTGGCTGACTGGATATTTCCCTGGATCAGGAGCCTAATGTGTCAGTAGAGTGACCTCTGAAGGTGTTGGGTGAGCAAATGAGTGGGTGTGGTACAAGTCAGGCTCAGAGCAGGCGTGAGTCTGTTGGGTCTCTGCTCTGCACTGTTTCTGGAGGCTGTCATTTTTCTTCAGAATCTGTGTATATACTTGAATAAAATAAATCCAGAAGTCGGAGGGTTCTTTACAGCGTGTCTCTTGGTGAAGCTGGGGAGCAGGTGGGACAGTCCCTCCGAGGTGTAGAGCGAACCGTGTTGCCTGGAGGTGCGGTTGTGTTGTATGGGCAGTAACTGTCAGTGTAAAATTGAACTGCTGACAGTGAATTGTCACCGTAATGCTAATAAAGAGTGAAAAGAAAGGCTTGTGGGGAGAGGTGCTGTGTTTTACTGTGCCAGCTGTCCATCTGAAAAACATGGGAAACTTTGGAGTATTGAGGACTTTCACATACGAAAGTGGATGGCAAGTTTCATCTGCTCTAGCAGCCACAGTGTGGTACTTTGGTTCTTGGATCTAGTGGTGTTTGGGAAGGACCTCCACCTTTCTTTTCTCCAGTCAGCCTTGGGAGACGAAAAGCAGCCTGTCTGCAGAGTAGGAAAGCTCCACGGCTTGTGTGAGCAAGGGGAAACCAAGGAGCAGAGCCTATCAATCAATTTAAATCCTGACTCATTAGGTTTTTATCTTCCTTTCAGTTCTGCACTTTTTTTGGCATGAAAAAACGGTACTGATTTAGGATATTCTTGGATATGCTTTTTACCCAAGTGCCTGTCTAACCGATGTTTAAATCCTAATAAAATTCTTATCCTCAGTAGCATCATTGCTCCATTTATGCAGTACATGAAGTATCAATTTTCAAAGTTTTTAATAATTTTTTTTATTTTTCATTTTTATACTTTAAAATTTGACATCTTTAAGCTTTTCTTATAAGCAGACAGTGCATGTTTCTAGTTTACTTACCCTGTAAATAATTTAAATAGATTTTCTAGGTTTTGAAGAATTCCTCTCTTTTCTAGGATAAATAATAAAAACCTGTCTAGTCTCTTCATACAACAGGTTTTCATTGCCCTAAATACTTGCTTTCTCTGAACACCCAAATTCCACAGAAACCATTTTTAATACGGGCTCCCAGCCTCTGCACTGTAATCCAGCTGATGTATAGAGTTCAGCTATACAAATATAGTAGTTAAAAATTACCCTATTTCTTGTTACTGTTGCAGTCTAACTCTCTAGCTTTTCTTGTCGTAAATGCATGTCAAGGAGAAATCTGAAGTGATCTCTCTGCAGCAGTCCTTAGCTAAGTGCCCTTTCCAGGTTTATGCACCTAAGGAGAGAGATTTATTTGGATTTTTCTTCAGTGTGTGTAGTTCAGTTGCATTCTGCAACTGTTTGTTTTTATTAGCATCTGTCTTCTGTGCTCATGGTGTAAATTCAGCTGGGACAGTTAGTTACCCTCTGCTGAACTCCTTTCTCCCAGTCTTGATTTGGCTAAAATAAATGCTGATGTGTCAGCTGAATGTCTCGCTGTTCAGCTCTTCGTTTCCAGAGTTTGAGATCATTAGTAAGTATGTTACTAATAAAAAGTATTAGTAAATATAATACTGCTGCCACTTTTGAACTAATGAAGATAGTGTATTACAAAAGTCATGAGTTAAACCATCTCTCTAACCAGGTAGTCTCATCAGCTTTCTGGTGTTCAGAGTTTATACCCAGGATGTTTTATGCAAGCAGTCTCTGGTTTTCCAGCTCTGATTGTTAATAGCTGTTGTTTTCAGTTAGTTTCATTTAGAATACGTGGTTCAACTACTGCAGTTACTAATCTTTTCTCAAAGTATGTGCATGTGGGTGTCCTCTCCTGACAAGTTGGAAAGTAGCCTGGAAACAAGGAAAAATGAGAAGTGTGCTCCCTTGGCTCCCATATGCTGTCCATGCCCTGGAGACTTGTTCCCACTAGGGGCATTTTCAGATCCCTGTCTCCAATTGAGAAGTCCTGGTGCGGTGCCTGCCAGGAAAATCAGTGCCAGGGAGCAGGGTGGGCCACTGTGAACAGGGCAGGAGGAATAAGGAGGGGGTGGCACCCACAAGAACAGGAAGATGCTGGGATACTGATCAGCAAAGCTTGTCTAGACTAGGGGTACGAAAGCTTAGAAAGAAGATGTACAGATTGGCATTCATTTGTATGCGTGGGGAGGTTAAGGTTTCAAACCAAACATATTTTCATCTGTTAACACTGTAAATTGCAAGAACTAATAGGAATTGATAACCTTAATTTCAGCCACCATGGCCTTACCCATACACACAACTTAGTAAGTGTTTGTGTTTGGTGTGCATGGTGCTGTATATCTTGGCAATTTTGATCATACCCAAGCATAAAACAATGTAGTGACCAATGTCTCTAGAATATGATGCCTTGATGCTCAAAAATCTGATTCCTCCTTTTTCTCACAAATTACTGTAAAAGGTAGTAGTGAAGCTGTTAGAATACAAATGATGTATAAGTGCAAGGTAAATTGAACCAGAATCCTTAGAACCTGTAAATAACATGAGACTGAGAGCTTGTCAAAAAACTACGGGTCATTGGAAACTCACTGAAACTGCATGTGTCAAGACGTAAATCTTGCAGGCAGCTTCCTGCACTGCTTGGTGCTTACAGTATGAAAAGAGGAAGTTCCTTTTAGGTGCTTGCAATTCATGTTAATTTGATTTCCAAAATGTTGGTGTTGTAGAAGAGGGAGTATCTCAAACAGTTAATCCTTTTGCTGATTATATATGCAAAAGATGATGCAAGTGTGGAAGCCAAGCTTGTAACGACAGAGGACCTTTGCTGAATAGTGCATGAGAGGACTGGAAATTCTTCCTAGGAAAACATTGCATTTATCAGCAGGAATTTGGCAACACATTTACCTTTGTGAACATTGCTGAACACCTGATACTTGCATGTTTCATCCATTTCTAATCCCAGATGACTCCATGGTGGAGTCACTATTTCTATCAGAAAACAAAAGCATTATTAGTTTTGCAATATACTTGGATTTATAGCTGGGAAGGTTTTTTTTAAAGTTCTTCGGAGATACTTGTTAGGAGATGTTGCTGATGTAAAAGATCTGCTCCTGAAATGGTTCTGATGAGGTAGTCTTTTGGCTGGAGTCACCATGATACATGCAGAGAATTGGGAAAATGTTGATTTGCTTACCTTTGGCAAATGGTAAAATGGTAGTGGAAATGGTAAAAATCAAAGGGAAACCTATGGTAGTCTGGTTTGTAGTTTTCAAAGTACAGAATACTCAAAAGTGGGCATGTAGCATGGGACTAAGTGTTAAAATATAACTTGTGCGTTAAAGTTGGGATAGAAAACCACTTCAGCTGTTGTAATTAAGTCTTTAAAAGTTGTTTGGTAATGTATATTGCAAATAGTAATAGTGCATGCATTTTCATGTGTGCTTTTTGAAATATGAAACACAACATGGGAAAGACTTGGTATTGTAGGAAAGAACTGAGTTATTGTATTTGCGTTGATACAGGCTATTCTTGAAATTCTTACAAAATTATAATATCTAGACTACTTAAAATGCAGTGAGTTTACAACTAATTTCTTTCATAACCAGTTTACAAGTATATACTTACAGACAGAGTATTATTTATCTATGGGCATGTCAGACTAATACTTGGTTTGTAGCGCAGAAATCTTGGGGAGAGAGAGGCATAACAAAATTCCACTGCTTAGGAAAGAAAAAAAGCTTAATTTGCTTTTTTTAAAATCTGGTATGTTTTCTTTTGTTGTTCGCTTTTAAGGAAAATCAGGTTTAATTCATTTCCTTCTTTACTGATGTTGGAACTAAATCTTTGGTATTTTACATTTCAGTGTACACACACACACAAACCCACAAGCTCGTTTGAATGGTCACTTTCAATAGTAAATATACAGATTTTGGCTTTTATACATTGACTTGCTTTCTTTAGATGTAGGATGCAGTTACTACTGTGAAATGCTGTTTTATCTTTTTTGATTATCAATCGCTTATTGTAAGACAGACATTTCATATTCAGGGTTGAAATATGACTCTGCTGTTATAGGCAGTATAAAAGGTATTCTCTTTCCTGTAACACTGAGGTATAGTTTGCATTGAAATGGAAGTTTCCCTGACTTTGTGTTTAAAATGAAATGTCTGGAGTGTGAACAGGGTGCCACCACCTGTGTGTTGATGCTATTGAGTCTTCCTCAGGGGGCCAGTTAAGCTGAGGAAGGAGAGGGGCATTTCTGCTTCTTTCCACCTTTCTTCTGATCTGAGCATCCTCTGCCTCCAGGCCCCTTCCCAAAGCAGAAATGCTCTAGAGAGGTTGTTTTGGATCAGCTCTGAAGAGAGGTGTGCTGCCCTAGGGCAGCCAGAGGCCTGAATAGATGGAGCAGCACAGGGTGCTACACAGAATTAGTGTTGTGGCTATGGTAGTAGTACCCATTCTTAATATTTGGTATTTGGAGTTCTGTATAATACAGTAACATTGCAATATAATTTCCTGGTATTTTGAAGTTCCTTTTTATATCAAATATTTTCATATCAGTACTTAAAGAAGAACTGAAAAGTGATTTTCTCAAATCAGTGCAGAATTAACAGGCATTGTGCTCTGCCTACATGCATGGGTTTGGAAGTTATGCAACCTCTTTTTATAGAGTTGTGTGTTCTGGTGATCTAGGTTTGCTTAGTTAGTGCTTAGAAATATAAGTGCATTAGGAGCTATATATGACGAAAAACGTAGGTCATGGCAAACTACTGTGTACCTCTAAATATAAAAACATTTGCGGTAAGGTTCAAGTGGAAGTGGCTTCCATCATTTTGTATACTGGCTTTAAAATTACTAGGTGGAAGAGGCTAAGTTGCTGTGACATAGAGCCATACACAGTCTGGTTGTGGAAGGAACTTGCATGGAGATGTTGCATATTTAGTTCAGGCAGAGATGACAGAACTGAGCACCCAGCCCAGAAACAATTGCTATTGGTGTCTGCAGACTGCAGCTGGGGGGAGAGGGAGGGCTGTAACAGGGCATGTTGTCACCTTGGCACTGAGGGAGTGCCCTTCCTGACATACTGACAGGTCTTTATTCCAAATTGCAGAGGTGCTAGGTCATCACAGTGCAATTGCTCCATTTTTTTAGGATGAGCAAGACACATTTTTTCTGTTCTCATTGTTGGAGGAGACTGGACTTGTTTTTCAGAAACATGACATGCAGAAAAATCAACCTGAGGCAAACACCTGGCATGAAAAGAATTTGCCTGAATACTAATAGTCTGGCAACATTTAATAAGCAAATTAAAACAGTATGTAGTAATGGGAATTCAGCTGCAGTGATTGCTGCCAGATCCACCAAGAATAATGGACTTGATACCAACCCAGACTTACGACAAATATTGTGATTGTAGGTAACTAAATGACCATGGAATCTGGAGCAGAGAACCAGCAGAGTGGAGATGCAGCCGGTACAGAGGCAGAAACCCAACAGATGACAGTACAGGCACAACCACAGATTGCAACGTTAGCCCAGGTATAAAAATCATATGGTGTAATAGTTTTACTTATGGTTAATATTTTTAAGAGGGATAATGTCTGCACACGGGCCTGAGAGAAGATTCCATTGATGCCATTCTGAAACAGGTGTGATGTATAGTTCTTTTAATATTTGTCTTCACATTTTTAAAGCAATAGAGATTTTTAACTTCCCATCGCATTAGGCTGTGTTAGTTCTGAAGAACTGTATGTGTGTAAATTGTGTAATGTTAACACAGTAGTGAACGGAAATATTTCTAGCATTCTTTACCACAGTCATACCACTGAAAGGTATTTTTTTCAGTACGTGTGATCTACTGTCTTTTTTATATTGACTGGATTGTCTTGCTGTTGTGTTTTCTGTTAAAAACTTGTTTGTAGTAGTCAGTTTAATTCTGAAGAAAACAAACTGAATACACAGATAAATAATGCAGCAAATACAACATCTTACCAAATTGGATTAATATTATAAGCATTATAATCAAGTGGAACAATCTGGTACCTGACAGCTCGTGCTATCCTGTTGCCTCCAGAGTTTCACAGAATGGTTGGCAAGTTAGAGAGACAGAAGTACATCATTTGTTATCCCCAAATTATTTTGGAGAGAAAAAAAATGCAATCCCAGCCACATCTCTGATTTTGGAACTGGGTTTCATTTGGAAATACACTTATGGTTGGCAGAAGCAAGGTTGTATAAATGACTACAGAATCTGTTTGTCTCTCTTCTGTAACCATTTAATTTAAAAACTATTTGTAGTCTGCAAAGAACAAATAGGTGTTTTTGATCTCATAGTTTATGGAATTGAGTGTCTTTTAAATGGCACAAGTGTTAAATCACTTAACTTTTTATAAAGGATTAGTGTCTTTTTAAAGTCATTACACCTTCTGGTAGTTCAGAGATAGTACACTTCCATTCAAGTGATAGTGTAGGGATTGGAGCTGTTTAAATGCACGGGGTGATTTAGTTGGGTGAAGCTCTAGTGCGAATTTACAAGCCACCAACTGCCCTGCACCAGCTTGCCTCTTTGGGCAGTTTTCTCACTGTCTAACTTAGGCACAGGATGTAGGTGGTGTGAATAACACTTCAGTGTGAACGAAGTGGAAGTAGTTTATTTCTCTTGCAAAATCAGTAAACTGCTTCTCACTTGATGTGCTTTAAGGTTTAGTCCAGAGAAGCAAGAATGTTTTAAATTTAAGTGCTAACATAGTGACCTCCAGGGAGCTGAACGTACACGTATGTAGTGGGTAGAATGCACTTTACTCAGACATAATTACCCCAGTACTTGAATGAGATTTTTTCCCAAGTGAGAAAACACTATAGAGGTATGGTTAAAATCCCCATGTTGTCATTCACTACATTATTTGCACCTTAGCTTTTCCCCAGCCTGTACATGGTTTGTGGAGGCGATACAACAGTCTAAACATAATTCCTTGTGTTGTTCACATCAGTGTTACGTTACTATGATATTTTTAATAAGTGAAGTGGCAGTGTTTGGCATTAGGGAGTGCCCTCAGAGGCTTAGCCAAATACAAATAACTAATTATGTCAATTTAATTCTTTCATTATCTCTTGTAAGGTCACCCCTCTTGCAAGCTTGGTTTAATTGCTGCATTTTTAGTAAGTTCAGGGTAGTTTTCAGCATCAAAAGGAAACTTGTCCCAGTTCCACAAGGTATGAGTCAGAGACATCTGCGGAAGTTACACTCTGCTGTGGGCTTAATCCAACCACAGTGGCCTCCAGTTGATCAGCTTTGCTGTCATTGCCAGAGACTGTTTAGTCAGACATACATTATTAAGAAAGGTTGCTTGGTAAAGGAATACAGTTTGCCAGAGGAAAGTGCTCTCATGTTAATCTCAGTCCCGGTTTCTCTCAGATGTGAATTAAGTACCACCATGTAATGCCGCAGCTGCTTTCCTGAAAAATTTTCCTGAAAATTGCAAATGCAAATTGGTGGATTAGGGACAGACAGCTGTGGAGGAGAGAGGTCTACATGTAATTCCCTTTAATTTTGTTGTTAAGCAAGATTTCATTATAAGTGGTGGGTGTTTATGGAAATTCAGAGATGAGCTATTGCAGCTTTTTGAGAACCATGTGTTCACAGGGAAAGTGGAGGATTTCCTTCTGCATCCAGTATATAGCAGCCCTCTGAGATTAGGTAGGACAGCAGTGCAGCCCTTTCTTGCACTACAGCTGTGTGGATCAAATTTTCTTTAAATGCTGTTCAACCCTGGAGGATTGTTAGATTTTCCAAACTTGGGTGTCTAGAAGAAGGCTGGCTAGTCAGTGACCCATGACCCGGCTGAGGTCTGCCAGAGCAGCTCGAGCTTGCCTGCAGTCCTTCCCTGAGGGCAATGATGTGTGGGAGGGACACATACTGAGGGCGGGGTATGCTGGCACAGCAGTCCTGGCACCCTGCAGCCTTTCAGGACCCCCCCAGCCCCAAACACACACATCGTGTCACCAGATAGTTGGGAGTACTGGATGTGCACTGGGCATTGGCCCAGCCATGGAGCAGCCTTGGTACATGGCACTTCAGCTACCCAGAGCAGTTCCTGTGGCCTGCCAGGGCGAGGCTGCTCCATGCAGTGTGAAAGAGCTTTGTGTGGCTACCACTGTCCCCAAAGCCCAAGCCATAATGTGCCATGCTGAGGTCTTCAGTGTATCCCTGTTGGCATAGCTGCCATGCCTGCAGGTCTGTGCTGGAGAAACACAGTTGTGTTTACAAACGTGGGCAATTTTTCCTCATAGAAATAACCCTTGAAACTAGGGTTTGTGTTGACCTGTTACACAATAATCACAATGACTGCCTACAGAATACTTATTTCCACTGCAAACTCATGGGGTTTCTGTCTGAACACATGGTCAGTTCTCTTCATTTACGTGCACTTTGCCAGCTACTCATACGGCTTAATCTGTAGAAAGTGAAAGGTATGATTCCCTAAAAATGTTCTTACATCTGGCAAACTCTTTGCATTTTCTTGAGTGAGAACAGAAATAGCTCCACTCCCATATGTTTCTGCCTCTGACTCAGCAGTGTCTGTAGGAGTATACCCAAGTCTGAGCAGTATCCAAGTGAAGTAAGTGAAAGGTAATGATGTGTTCGTATCAGGTTACCTCAAAATAGAGACAGTTGTGTTTTTCTTGTCAGTGATTTTACAAATTATGTTTGAGCCTGTAGAAATTCTGCATTAGATTATTTTGTGAAGTAGGTCAGATATTGGTCTCAAGCAGTTCAGGGGGTTTTATATTGTGCTGAAACATTTGGGTCATCTAACTGGGGTCTAGAAGAGACATAGTTCTTTCACCAGAACAAATACTGAACTAAGGAGATTTTGCAGTAACCTAATTTATGCTCACTGTCTCTTCTTTGTAGGTATCTATGCCAGCAGCTCATGCAACGTCTTCTGCACCCACGGTGACCTTAGTTCAGCTGCCCAATGGGCAGACGGTTCAAGTGCATGGAGTAATTCAGGCTGCCCAGCCATCAGTTATTCAGTCTCCACAGGTCCAGACAGTTCAGGTACTGACTGAAGAAATTCCTAATATGTGAATTGGGCCTTTGAAATAGGCCTGTCGTTGCACTGGTTTTAATGTATTTGTGTCCGGATTGTGTTTTTGCAAAGCTGTACAGTATTTGCTACTCTGACTATTTTTTCTGTTCTGGCTTAACCACTTTTCATTTTCAAACATTGCTGAGTTTCATTTCCCTCTAGAATTTGTTTGGTGAGTTTAACAGCTTTACGGTTTTTCTTACAGTATTACTCTACTTTTTCTCTCTACGGTATTTCCATACATTTTTATTAAGAGTTCATGCTATTCTGAAGTGAACAAAAGGATGAACTTTCTTTTAATAATGTAATTTTTAGTAGTTAATGAGGCCAGTATTCTAGGATGAGAGTCTTTGCTCTATAGGAAATATTTGCATTAGTTTACAGAACAGGTCTCTGTATGTTACTGGTGCTTAAAATAAAACCTACCAGTACTTACATAAAAATGGTTTTAAAATGTGCCGGTTGAGTGTTGTGTGTTTTGTGAAGCCTTAGCATTTTTTCTTCTGTAAAGCAGGATAGGTAATGTGATATGGTGAGGTAGCTTGAGTATAGAGGAGACAAGTAGTCTGAAATCTTTAAACCTCTAACTTGCTTCTTATTCACTTGACGTTCAGTGTTACTGAATGCAAAAATTGTTTGGTGTACAGCAGCTACACAGGACAAGGACTGTACATTATTTATTTGCTGTTAGAACACTGAGCCCAAAACATATTTAATTTCAAAAAGTAGGTATTGTGACTTTTTCATACAGATATTTTACTGGGTATTATTTTAAAAAATAAGGCGTGCATAATTTAAAACCAGGCCATTCTGATAATAATCTTTGTTTTTTCCTTATCAGCTTCAGTGCTGAGTTTGTGGCAGGCTCTACCATTCTCAGCCATTGCAGTCAAAAGTTCAGCGTTTTAATCTATCAGACGTGAGCAGTTTTGAGATAAGTAAGACAAGCCTGGAGGTGGAAGATCAGAGACTGGCAATGAAGCCATGCCTGGAATTCACCTGATTCAATGCAGATCCATTGTGTTTTGATATTCAGAGCCCAGTAGCACACAGTCAGCCTTGGACATATTCAGGTCCTCTATCTGACGATTGTGAAGTGTGGGTGCCAGCAAGAGTTTTGAGCCTTTAGGAATCTTCTCTACAGTGCATAAAATGTCAGGCTGTGAGCTCTGTTTCTCACATAAGCATCATTAGCTTTTGTATATTTTGTCATGCACATTTGTAATTTAAAATTATCTAAATTACTTTAATATATTTTTATTTTAGCTTTCCTGCATAAACATTTCTCTTTTTTTAGCACAGCTATTCAGAATTGCAGCACTACATTATTTTTTAATATCTTCATATATGACATTTTCCTGGAAATTTCCCCTGTAAAAGGTAGTCTCTCTTTAACACATCGACCTCATTATTTATAAATTGATGTTTCTTCAGTATTTTATTCTTTGTTTCCGAACGTTTCTGCTATCTTAATTTGATTTAGTTATTCTCTCCCTTAATTTTACTAAAAAATCTTTGTTTCCTTGCAATGGATGAAAACAAAATACCACAGAAGACAAAAACTGAATGGTACTACTGTTTATGTTTTCTTATTGGAGTATTTAAATTATAAAGAACATTCTGATGGGTAGATCACTGACTGTGATCATCCTTTCCTGGACCTGTTACTAAGCAGTAACTTTCTGTTCATTGTCTAGATAGAATACTTGCATTGTGAATACTTATATTCTGGTGTTTTTCACAGGATGTCAACATTTCCTTAAAATAAAGACACTGGAAGGGTCTTGTTAAATTTGATTGCTGTTCTTACTTACAGATCTCCACTATAGCAGAAAGTGAAGATTCACAGGAATCAGTAGACAGTGTCACAGACTCACAGAAACGAAGAGAAATTCTTTCCAGACGACCCTCCTACAGGTATGGAGGTTAAAGCAGAAGCATCTTACTTGATGGATGGATGCATTCACATGGAGATACAAACAGTGGGATTGTATAAATTATTTTTAGATTTACCATTTAACTGAAATCTCTCTTCTATAATGTCTTGGAATTGGAATATGGAATATGTCTGTGGAATAGGATGTAAAGAGATAAGCAAATAGAAGGAGGAGAAAGAAACCTCAGCATTTATATTCACTTGAGACAGAAGTGAGCTGAGAATATGCTAATTGCCACATTTCAGAAAATTGAGGTATCATTGTGCTAGATGCATTAGAAACAACTTTAATGAATACTTAATGCCCAAAATACACTGAAGCTTTGCAAAAAGTGACTTCTGTGTAATCTGTAGTCTGCAAAAAATCATCTCTACTGGTTTTCAGTATTGTTGAAATGCTAGCACCAATCAAGCTTAATTCCTTTCTCCCATGAGACTTAATGAACATGTGATGTTCCATAGTTCAGAGAGAATTTCTGCTTGAGCAAAATCATTTGTATTCAAAGTTTAAGTCAGTGTATGAGTTAAATGTAGTGAAAGGCATCTACTGTCTCTGTTTCTCATGGCAAATACCTCTGGCAAAACCAACTGAGGTTCTCCTTCACATGGTGTTAGTCATGTTACTTTTTTAATCAATAGCCTTCGTACAGCTTTTTGTGTCTGTACTAAATCCCACTTCCATTCTTAAAACATGCTAAATAGCATTAAGGAACAGCTCTGTGGTTCCATAGGTTTTAAGTGACCTGTGGGTTCCTGCTGATTTAGAAAATTCAGATGCTCGTTTTTTCTTTATGAGCATAGCCTTGGAAATAGAAGCTGGACTGTAGGCCTGAGCATATCTCAACCATGATACTTTTTTAGCACTTGGGAGATTATTCTGTACCTTGTCCAGCAGCCCTTCAAGGCTGTTCTGCTGAAGATAGTGAAAATCATTGCTGAAGACCCCTAGCCATAACAGATCTGGGAAAATGTTTTTATTTGTGAGGAGCAGTGTTAACTTCAAGGCGACCACAGACTCTTTTCAGTCTGCTTCTGCAGCAAGACACTTGATTTTACTATATATGGCAGAGTGGCTGTATATGGTGAGAAAACAGAGCTAAATAAACAAGCAACAAAACTGAGAAGAGGGTGCTTGTGCATGCTGACTTCTCATTGAGAAGGCCTCCTTTGCATGCATGGGTTCCACAACACAGCCTCTAACTTCAGACCAGATTGTGGTGACTCAGGAACACTTGGTAACTTCTAAAACTTGTATATGCAGCTCAGACTCTGGGCTGGTGTTGGTTATGTTGGAAAGGCTGAGCCAGACCACTTCTGTCTTCAGTGACTTCCTAGCTGGCATTATTCAACCTGCTGTAACTGGCCCCAGAAACAAGATAGGTGCAGATATGTTCACAGAATTGAAAGCTATACCTCTTCCACAAAGACTCTTCTGTGATTCTGCTACTAAAGTACATCGTATATTCCATGTCAGTTCATAGCTCCTGTATTTGTAAAGCTGCCGCCTTATCTTTTACCTTAAATCCATCTTTATGATGGCAAAGGTAGGTTTTAACCACCATGTCATAATGATAGGAGGTTAAAAAGTGATTTTTTTTATCTCTTTTGATTTTGTTCTTCATCATCCCTGCTCTCTCCATATTTTTTCATCTGTTTCATTCACCTAGTTTCTGGTCTAACACCTAGATTGCAAACTCTTTGGATGGGAATTTTTTATTTGTCCAAGCGGTTCTTCACAGTGTTGTTCAATGCTGGGGTTCTTGAATGCGCACAAAGTCAAAACAGCAGCAGCAAAGCTCTGTTGGTCAAGCTGCTAAGCAGAATGAGTACTCTCCTCAGAGAGCTTCATACAGGTGTTCTGGCTCCCACAGCCTTAGGATGCTTGTATAAGAAGTTAGTGTTGTCTTGGAACTTGGAGTCTACAGCTGTGTTTGCTTCATCCCACTGTGAGTTCTAGTGCCAGTCCACTGGAAAACATTGGAGAAGAATTACAAAAAATATTGTCCTTTACCTGAAGGCCTTACATTTACCTAAGGGCATTTACTGCATTTTGCAGTGACATAACAGAATATGCAAGCAGTGAGAAGGGCTTGACAGTCCTCTGAGGAAGGACAGTGTTTGATCTCAGTGATGCAAATTGCAGTGACTGTAGTGGTCAGTCTGCAGTCATGGTCAGTGGGACCTGTAGCAGTGATGTTTTAGAAGTTTTAACTTTGGGTAATTAGCTCATGGAAATAATGAAAAAATCTGTTCTTTCCTTTACCCATGAACTTTCTTAGGCAAGGCACCTGTGAACATAACTGTGAGACTGTTCTCAAACACTTGGTATTGTCTCCCAGGCAGGTGTTAAATTATGAACTGGTTGCTCTCTGCAAGTATTCCTGCTGACTCCCTTGGTACTTAGCTGTCTGGCTAAGGTGTTTATAGTCTTTGAAATGGAGCAGTTCCCCCAGCGTAAGTGAGGTGACAGGTTCTAACTTCTTTTCAAATGTTTGTATAGCTAAAAGCAGGAAACAAAAATGGATGAGAGAAACATGCTCTGAAGAAAAAGGGAAGGTTGTGATAGCTGTATCGTGGGTTTTGAGAAGCACAGCTGTTCTGTGCTGGCTCCCTTGCCCATCACTGCTTGGCATTTTGAACAATCCTCTCCAGTAAGAGTTTGAAGATAGTGTGTGGTTTTCATTCTGCACTCATATTTTCCTTACTGGCTTGCTGCACTTCACAGTTTTCCCCAACATTGTGTATCAGATAGACTATTTTTCTCCCCCAATTTTTATTAAAATCTCTACAACACACTGTCTTTGCCAGAAAAATTTTGAATGACTTGTCCTCAGACGCCCCAGGAGTGCCAAGGATTGAAGAAGAAAAGTCTGAAGAGGAAACAGCAGCACCTGCCATCGCCACTGTTACGGTGCCAACTCCCATTTACCAAACCAGCAGTGGGCAGTACAGTATGTAGTCTGAATTTCTCAGTGGTGCTAGTAAGTGGGGATGAGAAGATGAAGAACTATTATTTCTATAACCGTTGTTTGGACTAGGACAAAGCAGGAGGTGAAAAAAAGTTTATTTTGACTGATAACCAGGCCTTTTAAACACATTTCTATTGTAAGCGTTTGAAAGGCTCAGTTAACATTCTGGGACTGCTTGCCACTTGGTGCAGCTAGTGTATGCTGAGGCAAAATAAGAACTAACTATAATGCTATTATAAACTTCTTCACTTCAGGAACTAGATGGGGGAATTCAGAAGTTTCTTTTCTTTCTTGGCAGATTATTAACACTTGTTCACGAAACTGTAACCTCATCATTAGGAAAAAAACATGACAGTCTGCAATTACATTTTTAGAAAGTCTTGAAACAACGAGAATGTCAACAACCTTAATATATATCATAAGTACATGTTTCTGTGTTTATAAGATTTTATAGAGTCAGTGCTTTGACTTGAAGAATGATTGAGGATATGGCAGTAAAGATAAAAGACATGCTCACATATCTCACACAAACACATACAGTAGGAGACATACAACACATACAAAAGGGAGAACTACTTGTTTATATCTGTCTCTTAAAATCTCTGTAAAATTTTGTATCTCTGTTTACTCCTTAGCCCCTTTGCCTTGTACCCTGCTTAATTTTGTTGAAACAGATGTGGTTGCTTCTGATTCCTATTATAACTGTAAAATAACTGCTTGTGCAGACACTTGAGATTTTGTTGTGTCTGAATACAGGAACACAGTGAAATTCTGTGCAGTCACAAAAGGGGTGATGTCCCAGTATACCTGCATGACAGGACTGAGGGAAAGAAAGCGGAAAAAAACAGCAAAGTTAAGAATGCCTAAACCAGACTGTACCTTTATGAATGAAAAAACAGCCTAGGAAGGGTTTGAGGAAGTTGTAGAGAAGGGGGGATACAGTCAGCAGGAAAAAAAATGCCAAAGCAAAGGAAAGTGAAACACAAGATGGATAGCAGTAGCAGCAGAGGAGACTGAAGGGCATAAAGCACAGAGGATGAGAGGAATTTCAGATGAGAAGAAAAAGTAAGGACTGAGAAAAACAAACCAACCAAGAAGAAAATCTTAACTAACAAATTAAAAAATATTCCTGGGGAAGGATTGTAGGTCCTCTGTGTGATGCTGTTTTATTAGAGAAACTAATTTGTATTTTAGGCTGTGGGTTTTGGCCCTCACAAACATTTGAAAACTTAGCTTTCAAAGGATGATTTCTTTCATGTGCATTGAAGCCACATGTTTGATTTGGGGGTGTGTTAGTGTTCAAAGGATTTATAGCTCAGATCAGTATTCTTCCATACCTAGGTTTCTGTAAGTTAATGAGTAAATTAGTGTCTTAAATGCTGGGTTGATTTTTTTTGTCTGCAGTTGCTATCACCCAAGGAGGAGCAATACAGTTGTCTAACAATGGCACAGATGGAGTACAAGGTCTCCAGACATTGACAATGACCAATGCAGCTGCAACCCAACCTGGCACCACCATTTTACAATATGCACAGACCACAGATGGACAGCAGATACTTGTACCCAGCAACCAAGTTGTTGTACAAGGTGAGAAACTTCACAGGCAGTCATTCTGTGTAATATTTTCTCCATGCAGATATAAGTTGCCAACCTGACTCCCTCAAATGTGTCAGGAAACAGAATTAACAGCTTTGGCACAGGTAAGTCCATAAAATTACTGAAATTTTGGACAAAGCTATTTGTCACATTTTCTTAAAGCCTCTTCTGTTAGATTGGTAAAATTGTGGATATTTGAGGTTTAATATATTTATTTTTACTTTTCCATGCTGTATTTCCTGCATTTTGTCCACACAAATTTTTTTATATGTTCTGCAAAAACTAATACCGCTTTAGAGTTCTGAGTTCTCCCATATCTGCAACAATAGGAAATTTAAAGCAAAGCATTAAAGATAGGAGAGAAGGATGTTTGATTCTTTCTAAAAGGACACTTCAATTTATTAGTAATTTTTTCCTCTTTTCAATTGCAAGTCATAATTCCTTCCCACTGTGACTTTTGTAACTAGTCACTGAGTGAGTGACTCAATCAGTGAGTCTTGGAATCACAGAATTATTTAGGAGAGTGCCTTAAGTGATTATTTGGTCTAGCCCTCAATTTGGCAGAGCTATTTTCTCTTAGAATAAGATGTGGGGGGCTATTGTATTAAAATACATATTTTGGTTTATTAAAAATTGAGGGGTATTACAAAATTTTTTATTGAAAATAACAGCAGAAGGGTACCCCTGCTTCTGTGATTGTAAAGTAGTTCATTTGAAAGTTATCCAGTGAAGAGTTTACCAGGCATCAGTAAAAATGCATAGCAGAGAAGAATACTACTGGTGCATTGATCTTCTTTTTTGTGTTCTTAAGGACATCTAATTTCTTTAGGTGGTATTGTGGTTATTTATGAGCTCAGGCAAAATTAACACACTCCTAGATTACAATAAAGACAAGAAAAGAAAGCTAAGACCTTGCTTATTTTAGAGAAGCAATAGAGTGCGCTGTCCTCCTCTTGTGGGCATAAATACTACATTTTTTCACCTTTTTTTCTCTGCTAGATACTTACACATGCAGTTCCTCCTTTTGAAGATAGACTTTCGGAGCATAGCTAGAAAATAGTGTTGACCCCATCCTTCTCTGGAACTGCTAGAACTTCCCGAAAACCAGAGAAGTACAAAGAAATACACTGAGGGAGAAAGAAGCACAGCTATACTGCAAGACAAATCAAGCTATCAAGCACAAGTGAAGACTTCTTCAGCAGGAATGCCCAAAACCTTGCATGTATTATTAAACTAAGTGTGAGGTATCATTGATGGCCCAGATGATGGCCGTCCCTCCTGAGCTGTGGCCCAGGGTGCACGGTTAGAGAGATGACAGGTCAGAGAGGTGAATGGGTGCTCTCCACAGCACGTGTGACAGCGCTGTCACCAGACTGATCCTGTTCCCGTGTGTCCCTGTAGCTGCCTCAGGAGATGTGCAGACCTACCAGATCCGCACCGCCCCGACCAGCACCATTGCACCAGGAGTAGTCATGGCATCCTCTCCAGCACTTCCGACCCAGCCAGCAGAAGAGGCCGCGCGGAAGAGAGAAGTGCGTCTGATGAAGAACAGGCACGTATATTCACATCACTTCTTTTTTCCCAGTCAGCTCTAGTCAGGCCTGGAGTGTCAAGCACTAAGAGTCCTGATCTTTCCTAGTCATGTTATGAAATGTTTTATGAAGAATTTGCTTTTATTTAAAGATGCAAAGCAGAGATACATATCTACTAATGCCGTGTGTTGTGACTGTGAAACCTTGAGTAAAGTGTCAGACTCATTCTGTGAGGTACGTGAATTTGGTTGTTGCAATAAGGAGAAAAGTAATTGGTGAGATATTTGTATGACTGCAGATATGTTCTTACAAACACCAAGATGAGTTGCTTTTTTGGAGTTACTACATTCATGTGGTTTCCTTTCCTGGATTCTTTCCCTTAGCCTCCTGCATGCATTCTCCTTGCTGCTGGCCCACGTGTGCTCTTCGTGAGTACTTTCTTGATTGTCTCACTTGGTCTTTCAGCTGCTCTGGGTTTTCTCCTCCAGGGGCAGAAAGGCTCAAGCAAAGGCTAAACGAGCAGCTATTCCTTTTGACTGAAGTCTTGTGGAGCCAGTCGTAGCAGCAGACAGGCTGAAAGAAAGATAGAGAAGACTTGATTCTGTAGGATTCAGCTTGTGAGGAGGAACAGCTAAGCTTACATAGTGGGAGTGGGTGGAGGTAGCAAAGGAAGGGAGCAGTAGGGAGAAGGTGGGCACGATGTTCCTGAAGTCTGTTACTGTCGGAGTGGGAAGGGGTGGGCCTGAACTGACCCATCACATCAAGCTTTAAACTCTTATCCACAGGCCACAGATTGGAGCCTGTGTGTTGTACTGTAACACTGGGAACACAGTGCTTCCCACCCTTCTGAGCAGGGGAAGCCCCCTGAGAGCCTTGTTAACTTCATCTGTCAGTCCGAAAAAACTGATGTTCACAAAAAAACCAGGTTCATTTATCTTCTCTAGGTTGCTGTGCTGTGAACACAATAGAAACTTACTTGAGCAGACCCAGTGCTTATTCGAGGGGCTTTAATGAAGGAAATAATGCTGAACAGCAGAGTTCACTTTTTTAAAAGGTTTTTGTTCTCCCTTTTTATATAGTTTTCTCCTACGAGTGAATAGTAGATAGTAGATACCACCCTTTCAGGCTCTGCATTTGAAAAAAATTTAATTAGGATCACAGAATACCCTCATTTAATCATCAGTCTTACTCTAGTAAAAGAAAGCTTTTGTGTTTGTGAAAGCCAAGAAAAACAATGGGGAATTACCCCACTTGAGTTAAATCGACAGCTTTTGCAACAGTATCATGTTGCATGTGGTGCTTTTAGGCTGTCTGCTTAATAGATACTTGCAAATCTAAGCTCCATAGCAAAGTGGGGAAAAAGGATAGAGAGGCAGATGGTAAGGTGGTACTTATTGGAGGATTATAGTGTAAATATTCATAGATATTATTGTGTAAATTTTCTGTATAAATTTTACATTTTTAAAGTTCTCTGCAAGTCAGTATAATTCCGGCTGTTCATAATGAACAAATAGCACACACAGACTTGAGGTGGCTTAATATACACAGCCTAAGCTGGAAAAAAGTCACAGAAAGAAAATGTTGTCACCCAAGGGGACATGTTAGTAGTTTGCACTGGGAGGCACTCCCTGATCCAGTAGTACTTAATGTTTTGGTACCAGCCCAAAATTACTTAAATTCTAAGTGTTACACTTGGCTTACTGAAGCACTGCAAGTATGTGATATTGTATTTGACAAATGAATACCTGAGTCCTTTCAGGGCTTACAGACTATGTTTTCTTCATCCTGTCTCATTTGTGGAGCTGAATTTCAAAAATTACTTAGAGGCTTCTTATCATTTAGGTCCTGGAATGCATTCTTTTTTTACAGCTACTATTTATCTAATAAGGGAAGGCACTGGGTTCTAATTTGTCCTCTCATTTCCCAGAACACTGACTGTCTCACCAGTCTGTGTAGCGTTTGCAATGAAGGGGCACACAGACTCTTATTTTTGAAGCTGTTCTGCTTTGCACCTGAAGGTTCAGGGCAAACAAGTGTGTTTATTTCCATGTGTCTGCAGAGTGCTCCTTGGACAAGTTGCACTGCAGGAGGAGAGCCCTCTGCCTGGGCTCCCATCTGCCCATGGCATTAGCCTTGTGCTTACTTTGCACATTGGTGCCATTGTGTTGCTGTGCAGGGTAGCTCCTGCCTTGGTGTTCTGCCTTCAGGATGCTCAGCAGCACATTAATACCTTTCTGGTATTTTTCACTGGTGTTCTTCGTATGTTACCAAGTTACCTACAGGCAGCTCACTCTTTACAAGCAAGACTTAGAAGTTTGACTATCTTGAGGTCTGTTTTTGGCATAGCTGACAGGGACTAAAGAATTATATGGTTCCTAGTTACTGTTTATTTTGTGATGTTTTTATTTGAGTCATTAATATTATTGCAGTGATCCAGACATCATTATTAAAATGAAAGCCTTGCTCAAGAGCAGATACACGAATGCTCTAAATAGTGCTTTTTTGCACCAGTTGATCATCTTGTTGGACTGCAGCAAAGGGAAAAGGTAAAGACTATAAAAAGCATAATAGATGATAATAAAATCAGTTAAATTATTGCAGCAGCACTTGACTCAGCCTAAAGGCTCTAATGTAAATCCTGAAAGCAAAATTTTATCACTGAATAGGATCCTTTTCTCACAGAAACAGAATTTTATTGGTGCTGTCTTACTGGGATCTATATGTTGAAATGATGTGTGGATCTTGAGTTTTTGTGATTTGTGAGGAGCAGTTATGAACTCGGTATTTTTTCCTCACTTGCATTTCTTAACAATACCTCCATATGCTGAAAATGGCAGTACTAGTAAAGGTTTGCCTGAAAGCAGTTAAGTAGCCCATGTCTGCAAATGATTGTTCTGGGTTTCAATGGCCTTTTTTGCTTTGCAGAGAGGCAGCACGTGAATGTCGCAGGAAGAAAAAGGAATATGTGAAATGTCTAGAAAATCGAGTGGCTGTGCTTGAAAACCAAAACAAGACACTGATTGAGGAGTTGAAAGCACTTAAGGACCTTTACTGCCACAAATCAGATTAATTTTGGATTCTCATTTTCACTTGTCCAGTTGGGATAGAGACTGGTTCTGGCTATACCCAGAAAGACAAAGTAAACTTTTTATTTTCTAAACATTTCTTTTTTTCTATGCGCAAAACTGCCTGAAGCAACTACAGAATATACTTCATCTGTGCTTTGCATCAAACTGTGAATGTTCAAGTACTTGCCTCCACTTCTCCCCTTACAAGATGAATTTCATCATCAATCTCAGCGTGAAGAAGAAGAAGAACAGGCTTCTTTCTCATCTCCCGATCCTCTTCAAGGAGTAACAGTGGTCACTTGGGAAGTTACTGTGGGGAGGGTCCTTTTGTAAAGATGTCAAGAATTTGTGCTGAGCTCTTTCCATTGCCTTAGAGACAGAACCATCCCAGCCTCTTGGTCCAGACAACTGTGGGCCGCATAGGTGGAGCATGCATAGTACAATGAAGCAGCAATGGTTGCCAAATTGGTTTCACACATTCACGATAAACTGTACAGACACACGGCTAAGCAGCATGCCAAACAAAGGGCGCTTCACTGTCACGTTCTTGGTGTGGAGATAACAGACCTTTTTCAAACTAGCCCAGGAGGGGGGTTGATTTGCAATCTCTATTAAGCCCTCCTGGACTAGTAAAACCTTCTCCATACCTCATAAACAAATGCATTGAAATGAGCTTCACTGGTCAGTTGTTGCTTCTCATAGCTTATGTGTGCACGTGCATTCAGCATTCTGAATGCACAGAAAACAGACACCAACTTCATAGGATATAGGTTGGGAAATTATATTTGGATGGGAAAGAAAATAATTTTTAAAAAGATGCAATAGTGATGTTCTGAAAACAGTCACATAGTAAGCAGGGGTAACACATGAAAGCACTACCTATTTGTATGCAGAACAACTAAGCAGTTGAAGCATGGCCAACGCCACTTAAGTACTCCCTGATGACAGTATGGTCTGTGTCCCAAGTCCTCTCAAGCAATGAGGTTGTTTTTATTTCCCTACCACTGTCTTACGCAATGGAAATTATTGTACTCAATAGAAATATCAGCCTGGTTTGCTAAATTCTTTTTCAAACTTTGAGGTTGCCTTCTATACATAAATTAAATTGCAGTATGACAACTACTAGGACAATCTCAAATATTAAAGAGGACTTCAAACACAAATATTCCAACTCTGCTTTGCAAGGGACAACACTGATTATTTGAACCTGGCCAGGTTAGCTAAACTCTTAATTTATTTGGGGTATTTTTTCATGGTAAGGGTCAGATTTACTGAGTAATCTATTCCTGCAACTAAAATTACTCATGTGCCTCAGATGTTTGCAAGATCAATTTTTTTTCTGTGCACTGAGGAACTGTGATCTTCCCCAGATTTATGATGTTAAAAAAGGTAGTTCATATTTAAAAAAACTCTGTACTATGCATTAGGACTTGAAAAGAATCATGCTCAAAAGGAACCAAAAAAGAACGTCAAGAAGTTGTCAAAAAGAATGTGTCCAAAAGAATCATGTGTGGTTTGTGTACTGGCCCTCTGAAGCCAGGCTCTCACTATGCTAACTTGGGTCATTTGATGGAGTAAGTTTACTTTGGTCTTCTGGTCAAACTTCTATGTATAGAAACATGGGTAAGGCTCTGGTCTATACTAATGCCTTGCCTAGCAGAGTATTAGCTAATATTTTTTCCCATTCACTCTGTCTGTTTTTAAGATAAATTTCACACACAAGCTTCTAAAAGGTTATACAATCAGTGTGACGTTACAAGAAAAATACTTGGAACACTCTGGGCAGTTGAGTCTCAAACACCTAAGCAGTATTAAAAGTTCTAGATTTCTCATTTGAGAGGGCATTCAGTTTCCAAGAGACTTAATTTAAAAGGAGCAGGGCTAAACTTACAGCATTATTGTTAAATCTAGAGTTATCAAGAATTTCAAATTACATTTGTATTTCAAGAAGAGAACATAAATATCAGAAATATGACGTAATTTCACAAGTTTTGTGGGGGTTTATAAATGGTCTATTTTTATCTGCCATAGAGAGTTGATTTTTGTGTTTTTATTTAATGGGAAATGAATCTATTAGTTAGCAATGCAAATTTAAAGAAGACCCTAAGTTCTCAGCAGTGCTTTTATAAAAATTATCTGATTCTTAAAATTGGTGAATACAAATACATAAAACGGTTACATTTTCCAGAACTAGTACTGAAGCAGAAATGTTGATAATGCAGGAGTCATTCTTGTAAAACATGAAGCTCATGGTGGCCTCATTTGCAATTGCATGGAATGGTTCCTCCAGCTTTGAGAAACACAGAAGAGGCTGTCTATGCCCACATTAAGGCTGTTTCTTTTGTAGAACATCTGTTTGCAACAACATGAGGTTTTGCTGTGAACCTGAGCAGGGCAAGCTGGGCTCTGAGGGCTGTCTAGTGGGTAATAAACACTGCCTAGAGCTTGCTGATAATCACTGGCCACAAAGCCTGGGGGCTGAATGGGCATGGGAGCCTAAAACAGTGCCCGGGTGGGGTTCTCCTAATACAGAGTTGGTGCAAATTTGTGTGGCAGTGAGCGGAGAGCTGTGTTACCAGTTTGTCTGTGTGTGGTCTCCAAGTGGCCTGCTGTGGTTTTAGCCTAGACTTCATTAGCAAATAAAGTTTCGCTAAGAAAAAGAATGTAATTTAAAGTACATAGGGGTCTGCAAGAATCTTATTTGTGCTGCACTGAGGATTTAGGGACACAAATTTATTTAATGAAAATTATAAATTACAGTAATAAAAAATGTATTAGACCAAGTACAGGGCTGGCTAGGCTACCCATACATGCTTTACTATTCATATTGACCCAAAAAGGGAAAGAATATGACACAGGAATCCATTCCTATGTTATTTACCAAGTAGTGAGGTTGGGGTAATAAGCTTCTATAAACTAAGGCCATTTGGAAGTAGGATGTAAATTATGCTGACAAGGGGGAGGGAGGATTAGTTTTATATCTCACGGTTGTGAGTTTTCAAGAACTGATAGCCTGTTTTACCTGAAGAGAGGGTTAGAAAGGGCTAGATCCATTATGTTCATAATAAACAAGAATTGGTTTGAAATATAATTTTTGTAATGTCATTATTTTGCAAAACAACAGCACCAATCAGGCAGTTCAGATATTGTCAAAGGTGCTCTTTTAATTTAGATATTCTTGGAAAATACATATGTATAATATATGTACATATATATATATATATACACACAGTATATAATCTACAGCTCTGAGAGCTTTTAAGTCAGGAATGCTGAGTATTATAGTATATGGAGGTCAGAAAAAGAATTTTTACTTTTCTGTGTGTGTCTGGGTGTGTGTGGATGTGTGTGTGTGTGTGAAAGCTTCCCCTCACCCCAGTAGCTCTGGGCTGCGTTATTCTAGCGCTTATTACTGATTTGTTTTGTGCTGTTTCTCAGTTATCCATTTTCAATAATTTTATTTCATCTTTCGTGGCTTTTGTGAGGCTTATTTTTTATTGATGAAGATTTTTGAAATTACATAAACAGTTGTTTTACAACCACCACCACCCAGAGTAATTCACTTTCGTGCTTTTTTTCTCTTTGGCAGCTATATATCAAAGGCAAAACATTTGGAAAAGTTATTAAGGTGTTATTTTCTAAAGGAACCACTGGTAAGACTTGTGTTTTCCTCCTGGGGTGGTGGCAACGCATTCTTACTACGGCAGCAATTTCACCAGCACTGGGTAGTTGCCGGCACCGTTGCTTGTATCCAAAAGCACAATTTTAGCCTGTTGTGCTCGTCAGGACTGCTCAGACACCTGTAGGTCGGGCTGGCCTGTAGTTGTTGGCATTTGCATTGTAGATCACTGTCTTCTCTGGTACTTGTACATCGGTCAGAAAATTGGTGGGGTGTTTGGAATCATAAAGAGGCTCAGGAAAAAAAAAAGATATAATAAGGAAAAACAGCCCTGATAGTTTCTGACCTGAATTTGCACCGCAGGTTGCTTTTTTTAAATCTGGGCTTCCAGTAAACTGTAGCAGAAAGTTAGTTCTGTTAGTGAAAACCAGCACCTGCTTTTTTATTTTTATTTTTTCATTTATGGTAGACAGTGCTTTTTGTGGTTTAAAGACAAGTCCACCCATCAAAGCAAGTTCAATATCAGTGGTTGCAAATCTATGACAGTTCATAGAGGATTTAATTGATTTTCTAAGACCTTGTTTTTATTTTAATTTTTGCACCCTGGAGCCTGGTTAGTGATGTAACATTTGCCAATGATCCAACCAAAAGGTCATGTATTTATTTTTGTTACACTATGTTCTTTGTAAATGCTTAATTAAAATGTGCACTTTTAAAAAAAAAAGAAAACAAAAAACCCCAAACAAAATACAGAGAACAAAATTTAAGATAAATTTGGTTTGTTTGAGAAGATTTCTGGCATAATTGTTGTAATCCTGCTGCCTGGACACAATTCGCTCCTCTCCCCAGCAGTTGACTCCTTCTGTGATTTAACTTGCAGATCAGCACCTGGTGCCCAGCAGGCATTGCTTCAGAAGGGCAGGAGAGCTGAAGGGGCAAGAATCAAGCGTGTGGTGTCTCAGAGCAGTATGTAGAGGATGGATGTGAAATTATTTTTAGAGTAGAACTAGTTCAGTGATCCCATGTGGGAAAAGGATGTTAATTTGGAAGGAAGGCTAAACTATTTTTCAGCCACTTTATTCCTCTTTTCTTAATTTGAGATTTGTCTGCAGATTTTACAAGCTGCATTCCAAGAAAATGAATCAAAAGGCTTTCCAATAATTTGACACCAGGAAGTAAAGGTACACTGACAATGTGTCACCCTGCTTGAAAAGCACAACCACCTTTCTTTTGCAGGAATATTGATAATTCAACTATAACCCTGAAGTCTGTCACTGTGAGCAGGTTTTAAAAAGCATACAGTACATTGATGGTTCTTTGTCGTCTGTCTGGGAACCTTTTTCTGAGCTGTGTAATTTGCTAGCTGTAAAGGACACAATTTTACAGAAGCCTGAATGTATCCTGAAGCTCAGTTGGTCTGGAAGGAGCCAGATTGGTGAGAGAGGGTGCTGAAATCCACCTACTGTGTGCTTGTGACAGGTTCAGGTCTGCAGATAGATAGGCTTAAGCCTGTGCATCTTTGGGGAAAAGGGACCAGATCCAGGTGGTAAAGAGGGTCTGCATTTCAAGTGTTTTGCCTTGGAATGTGTTTTTAAATGTATTTAAGCTGTGGCCTGCAAAGAGATGTGCTTGGGCTGATTTGCATAGCACAAATTGAAGAGAGTGACCTGTTTGCTTTCTGGCACTGCAAGTGCAGGTTTGTGACTTGCTCTGTGGTGAGTTCAGGGCTCGCTTTCAGCAGGAGAGGCAGGAGCAGTCAGCTGTCCTCAGGAGCTGTGTGCTGGCAGGGAAAGGGCCAGGGCCAGGCTGGAATGACCCATGGCTGGCACACTCCATAAGCTGAGTGTTCGTGCACTCAGGACTCGAGCAGTCGGTTCACTCAGCCTCAGCTGCGTATTTCTCTAAATGAGGGGATAGCTGAGTGAGAGCATGGGGAAGGCAGGCCTTGAGCCAGTCATGTATCTGGAAATGGCCACTCTTACGAACTAAGGACGTTTGGGTGCTTTCCACAAGGTATGTTTTATCCAGGTGCCACTCCATTTTTTGTGTGTTTAATTACATTTATTTATATGAAAACATTAATTTTAAAAAGTTCTACAACTTCAAGTTTATATGAGATTTGAAACTGTGCTGCTTATAATGGATTTCTTGGGATGGGAACAGGGCAAGAAGAGGTGCTAGTTGGCAGCCAACCCCTCCACTGACTTTGATCCACAGATTGCTTGTTCAGTTCAAAACCAAGTTGTTTCTACTCTGGATTTATAATTTGAAATTGTTTTGAAACAATGTTTTTCAGGGAAGCTTCCAGAGCGAGGGTTATTATTCTCCCTTTGTAGTGTAAGCTGGAAAGAGTATGTTCACCTCATCTGCATTTCTGATTCTTTACCCAAACCATGTCAGCACAGAGCAGGGTATTTGAGCTTGACTCCCACATACTTGTGGAAGTTAAAAGACTAAATGAAAATCCATTATTGGGGGGAAATAAATTCTTTTTTACATCTCCCCAAAAATCTAGAAACATCCCTGTTGTGTTCTGTTCCTTTTTTTTTTTTTTTTTTTTTACTTTTTTTTTGTGCTTTATCTGTGTTTAAAAAAAATGTACTGGGTTATAATGCATTTTATTAACACTATGTACATATTAGCTGCTTTGTGTTTCAGAATGGTAGTAATTGCTTTGTATATTAAAGTGATTCTTGTGAATTTGTGAATTATTGTCATAAAGAAGTGCTTTTTCTTACTGTAACCTTTGTGGTATAAACTGTCATAACTCCCTTTTTACACAAACATTTATGTGCAGTCACATAAACATGCTTTAAAAAACTCTACAAAGTCTCTTTTTTGAGCAGGATGTTCCATTTACACTAAATTTAGTGGCAAATGGTAGGTAGAGGAATATGGGAAAAGGTGTATTTTGAGCAGTCTATGGTGTCCTCTCAATCTCTGGCCTGCCCTAAGTATTCATAAGGTATTCTCCCCAAAGAGAAGGCTTTTTTAATCTTAATTGAATTAGATTAGTCAGAGGTTAAGTCCTGAAAAACAAAGTTTCTCTTCCTCCTGATATTTTTAAACCTGCCTTCAGTATCCATTCTGGTGGCAGTTCTGTTGTTTAATAATGTCTGAAAGGCTTACACCTTTCACAGTTTAAGTGTGCTGCATGTCTCACTTTTAAGCATTCCTGTAAACCATGTACTACTGATCTTAATAACAGAACAGAGACAGAAGGCAGCAAACACTGCACGGATCGCAACCCTATTATGTAATCTGCAAGGCTGGATCCAAATACTGGGATGGAAGCCAGGAGAGAGAACAAATTCAGCACGGAGGTAAACACACCTCCAGTGAAATCAAGGGGAAGCAGTAAGGTCAGCTCATTACAGCTGGGATTTTGTAGGTTTTTTTAATGTCATTCGTGTTCTTGCTCAGAAAAATCTCCAGTAATGAGGGAGAATCCCAAGCAGGGGTTAGTCCCTGAGATGAAAATGCAGTTCGGCTTGAATTTTGCACTGAAAAGAACTGGGTAACACAGGTCCCTGTGTAGTCCACTGGTAAACCTCATTCTTCTGACACTGCTGTACCTTAAAGCTCTTTGTCCATAAGATGCAGAGCTGAATCTCATACTATGTATCTTAAGATCAATCAAACACTACCTTAGTTGCAATGACATTTCAGAAAAGTTTGTTTTCTTGCAAAATGGCATGTTTCAGGGATGGTTTCTCAGTCCCACACCATGACTGTGTCTTACCTGGTCACTGTTCTGTGGCTTGGACCTACTCCCTAGAGTGAGTGAATTTCTCAGGAGACAATTTGTGCATTGCCCCACTACTCAGGGACACATGCCAAACACAGCCTTCCTACAGACGAGCTCAGATCACCTGTTACAAAACAGGACCAGTGCAATGGAACCACCCAAAGGAGAGTGGGATTCTCTAGTGCTGGGATGAACAGGGTGACAGAAAGTGCTTGGGCAGGGTGTTAGTATCAATTGCCAGACAGCTGCTGGCAACAGCTGTTGTCATGCATCATCTCATACTAGAGCAGGAGCTCCCGTGGGAGCCGTGGGTTGGGACACTGGAGTTTGCAGGTGTCAATGCAGAGGGCTGCTCTCTTTGCTCACTCACCAGCAGTTACATCTCTGCTACTTCTGTCCTGCGCGCCTGGCGTGATTCACTCATGGCCTGACTCACTCCTGACCTCTCCCTGAAGGTAAGTGTGATGGGAATACAAAAAACCTGTGAAGCCCTGCCTGGGACAACAGAAGGCAGCGCTCACTGCCTGGTGCACGTGGGTGTCAGCACTGCCCAGGAGGGATGGACTGCAGGTTTCAGCTGAGTTACTGTTACCAGGGTTGATGCCTGCCCCTAAACACTGTACCTTTAAATGCAACCACAACTGACACATACATGGTTGTGGCCTAACTGCAATATTCCTGGATCTGGTCTCCTAAATCTAACAACCTGCACCCCAGCAGCAGTCAGAGAAGGTGTCCCCTTGGGGGTGCCACTTGCTGGGCTGGGGAAGGGCCACCAAGAGCTCAGCTCTGCAGGTCAGGGGCAAGGCACTCACCTGAGCTGCCAGTGCCATCTCGTGCTTTTCTCCAGAATTATTTATGGGCAGTAGCATCACTTCAGCCTTCAAACATACTCCCTTGGGTGTGCATACAGCTGCTGGGTAACAGCAGCGTGGCAAAAGAAGCCAAGCCTGGTCTCCACTGGCACATGCCTGCTCTGGCAGGATGGCTGGGCTGTAACAGCAGCAATGGGAAATCTGACACTGAAAACTTGACAAGTAGAAAGAGATGGAATTAAACTGATTTGTTTTAAAAGTACAAAACTGTTTCTAACACTAACGTCAAAACAAGGCCTGGGGCAAAGCCCCCTTCTTCGAAGTGTGTAGGTTGCTGCACCAGGCTTTATTCTGTGCTGTATTCTGTGCTATTTGAGCAGGCTTTTTAGCATGTTCCTGCTATGGCAACAGTGCAAGCTGCTATGGCTGTCAGTACTGCAGGCTCCAGCCTCCTGTGAGGGCCGAGCATGGCCAGGCTTTTCCCGCAGAAAAGTTCCCTTGGGCACTGACGAGCCCAGGCACCAGCACACGGCTTTCTGCCAGCTCCAGCCCGAGGGGAGCCTGAGCTACAGATGAGCCTAATGCCTAATCCCAGATGAGCCTGGAGACAAGGAAACACCAGTGGGGAGGAAAAGGAATAGGAGAGGTGAGAACTTATAGCCACACTCCAAAAACTAGAGCCAGAGAGAGTGGGGAGAGCTCATAATTCTTTTCAACTATTGCTCACCAAGCTGATAGGACAGAAGAAGCTACACCTAACACATGAGAGCTCATCTCATGATCTGTTTTCAATTAAAGGTGCTGTCTTCCTTTCCCCAAACTGACTTCAACTCGTTTCAGGCTGCGAATTCCCAGCCAGCCGCCTAAGAACTGTTTTAGTGACACCATGTGGCTTCTGAGGATACTGTTACACCAAGTGATTCAGAGCAGCAACTCCCAGACTGGGTCCGAAGCCAAGCAAGGAACTTTGCTGAGAACATGCAAGACGTGCCACGGATGAAGCACAAACCTTAATGGTAAATGTGTCATTTCCAGATTACAGTCAGTACTGCACTTCTGGTCCACTGACCAGGAAGTATGATGGGAGCAGAAATGACATAAAGTTCCAAAATGTCCATGGCCCAAAGCAGCTGCTGCTTTGTTCTGCTGTTGCCAGTGCCAAAGACAAGCACATGCTCCAAGTCTGAGCCTGCCCTGAGGCTTTTTGAGTTTAAGTTTAAAGCAAAAAAGCTCCACATCCACACACACAAAAAAAGTAGTAAAGCAATTCCTGCGTTTAGATATGTAGATATCTTCTGTTCACCCATTGTTTTCATCAGTTTCATCCTTCCACCACTAGAAAGAGAAGGAAGTCTGCTGCTGGTGTGAGCTGGACTCCCAGACCTTGCGGGATAAACACACAGATGTATTTTACAAGCTCAAGGTATGAAATCTGTTACTCAGGACAGTGTCTTAACTACCACTGTGCACTGAAAGCACACTGAAATCTAGACACTGCCCCAAGGTCCCAAGTAATGCAAGAGTAAGTACATCCCCGGCTACAGAGGCTTTACAGAGCACCCTCCTTTCCTAAAACACAGCTCTCAGAGACAGAGGGAGCACAAACAAAGGCACAAAGTAGAACATTATCTAACAGTACTTTGAGAGTCAAGGACTGATTTGATATTTTAAGAACAACTTGAATCTCCTTGTTGCACTTTCTTGGTGGCACATGTGCATGTGTATCTCCTCCAAGGAGCCTTGATCTGTGTGAGCAAACTTGTCAGGGACAACTCAGAAACCACAACTGTTTTGGTACTGCAGGCGTAGCCCACTCACTTGCAAGTCAGGTAAAAATTGATTTCTAAGCTGGCTTACTTGGCAATCCCTGCTCCCAGTGCCCCTCCAGATCTTGTTCTTCGTTTCACTGTGCCTCTTCAGTGCAGCAGTGACAGCAATAGAACAACTTTATAGCATCTGCCTTTGATTCTTTTTGCCCTTTAAGTGGTTTCTTTTACCACAACTTCTAAGATGCAGAAGTCCTGAAGAGTTAAAGCATTTAGAGCTGGAGCATTAGCTTTTATTTCACCCGCTCTTACTCTTCAGGAGTTAAGGAAGTGGTAAAGGGAAAAACCCCACTGTAATCTCTTTAAGTTTTCCCCAGAAGTTGTGTGGTTTGATTTCAAACAAGATACCTTTTGACATAACAATTTTGGTGCAGAAGATTTCTGCAACTTAAATCAGTTTAAAAAGTTACATTTGATAAAAAGAGTGGAACACCCTATACAACTCTACTCAGAAATGAAGCAGAGGTTCAATATGCAGAATGATCCTTGCTGTATCAGACCAAGAGATCAGTCAAGACCATCAGAACAAGAAGACAGTGAAATAACACAACTGCAACTTCATGCTTAGGAACGAGTGTATTGAGTAGAAACAAAGGGAAGAATTGAACAGCATCCGTGGGTTATTAACAAAGCACAGAGTCAAAAGTCATCCTTGCGACTACCCCTCTGTGCTTTGTAGATATGAACATCCTTACTGGAATCATAATGGACCTCGTATACAGAGAAACGGTCTCTCAGCATCTTCAAGAACTTGAGATCCCGTTCATAGCGGATACGACAGGAAAGAAGAATCACAGTTTGCTCTGAGCACAGGTGCTCCAGCGTCTGAAGCAGTTCTGCAAATGTTTCTTCCAAATAAACAATGTCTGCACCCAGGACGAAGTCAAATGCTCCTGGAGGGAAGTTATCCAGGTCTTTTCCCCATGTCAGCTCCTTCACCACAGCTCTGGGACGTAGTTCAGGGGGTAAGTTTGCCTGCACGTTTGACTCCAGGAACTCCAGTGCTGCCGCCCTGTCTGTGATGGTAACACGGGCACCTAAGGGGGACAGGAGGACACGGCTCACACTAACAGTCCATGTCCCTCAGTACAGCATGTGGAATACAATGCTCTAACTCCAGCAGGCTCCTTAGTTCCTGTTAAACATTAACAGCTCCCCTGAGCTGCTTGATTAAAAACAAGCAAACAAAAGAACATAACAAGCAAACCGCCCCTCCTCCATCTACAGACATCCTACCCTTCATCAGTCACTTAAGAATATAAAGTGTACTCTACATGAAGATTAAGTTGGGTAGGGGGAAAAAGCATGTTTTCTGGTGCTTTTTCCTAATGCATGAAAGTCAAGGAGTTACTTTTAGCCTTTCCATAGTAACAAAAGAATAAATTACAGGGGTTGTTACAATTAACCTGCTCCAATTCCATATTTTTCTCTAGGAGAGAGGCGGCTAGAGAGCCTCTTTCACAGGTCAGACAAAAGTTGTGCCTGTGTGATTTTGCATGGCATGACTGTATTTTGTCAAACTGCTTTGTTTCTATTATTTCAATAGGCACCTTTCAGAGCCATTAGAGCATTGAATTACAAAGTTAACCTGGGAAAGATAGCACAAATTTAACATAGTACCCAGTTTCAGCCACAGACAGATCAGCAGCAAATCACTTCACTTCTCCATGCCCTGGCTTCCCTGTCTGCAAGACAGGCTAATGCAAGGCTTATGCAGGCTCAGAGTGGTTTCTGTCTGTGGCTCTAACTGCATCCGAGGACAAGGGGAAGACGGGAAGCACAGCACTTGTTCCCTGGGGGGGGAATAGCTGCAGAGCTGAATGCTGCTGAGCTGCCTGCCATGGCAACAGGCGTCAGCCTTAACAGGGTCCCGCCATAAAGTAAACTGCAGTGGCACCATCACTACAACAAATATCGCAGCAGGCTCTCAAGGCTAACAAGGAAGGAAGATGACTCAGAGAAGAACCATCACAGTTCACACATGCAGCTTTGGTGCTCACTTCTATACCAGGCATGTACATGTAGAAAGGCCAGTTTTACTACAGTTGTGAATTGCTTTAAATCAGACAACAAAAAAGCCCTTACCTAGTAATGTGACCACTATTCCCAGCAATCCAGTTCCAGCTCCCAGCTCAATCACAGACCGATCCCTGAGATCAATGCCTTCCATCTCCAGATAAGCACACAGGACAACAGCCTAAGCCAAGAGACAAAGGCAGTTAAGCACAGGGCTCATTTCAGTCATACTGAATACAAGGTTTCTGGTTTAACCTGAGAGAGAAGGTTATGGGAAGGGTCAGGTGCTTCAGGTCTGCATCAAGACTTTGTTGAGCCCTTCTCTGCCTCCTGTGTGCACATGTAGTCTTTTTACGTTTTATGGAAGTTTTTCATAGAGTTTTATGGAAAACTCTTACTGGCAAAAGGAAAAAAGAACCACAGAGGTTACAACTTGGATATGGTAACTGCTCCACGAATCCCCAAACGTGACAGGGGATCACAGAGGTTACAACTTGGATATGGTAACTGCTCCACGAATCCCCAAACGTGACAGGAGATAGAAAGAGTTGTATTTGGAAAGGAAAAGCTGCAGGGTTGTCAAACACAAGTAAATGAACACAGTACTGCAGAAGTCCAGAATAAGGTTTCATAGTATCTTGTATGGTATTTCAGAAGGTTTCTGCACAACTCTGGCATGCCTTCGGGAAGGATACTGGGAAAATAAAGTGGTACTTCCAGCTGGTTCTATCTAGTGTGTTATATGTAACATAGATCTTGATAAGGACCTCTCCCCACAGCAAGTTCCGTCAAAGCTGATGTCCAGAAAAGATCAGCAGCCCTGTACACCAATTCATTTAAGAAGTTTGCTAAAAATGCTATGCTTCTTCTTTTAAACTAGAGACAGAAGTGCAGTTTGTGTGTGGACTGAGATCCAACCCGATGGGAAGCCCTTGGATTCCTACAGTGAGGCTGTCAGCTGCCCTGCAGCCTCGGACCCGCCACAAACCCCTCTGTTTTGGACAGTTCTTATCCCCAAGATGAAGTTTATCAGCAGTCCTGCTTGAGGCTACAAGCAGTGGAATCCATGCTGTGCTCTGAAGGGTGCCAAGCTAACATCACCACCCACTGTAAAGAAATAGGTGAGAGTTATCCAGAATATTTCCTGTATTGGGTACTTGCCGTGCAGGGTTTAGGTTTTCCCTTGCGTTCCTGCAGGATCTCTTACGGGGGAAGAGGGAAAAATAAAACAGAGTTTAACATTTTCTTTCCTACCATTAAAAAAAAAAAAAAAAAAAAGCGCCTTCCCTTTACAATTCAACGTTAAATAATTTTCTACGGTGACTCTGAAAGCTCGGCAAGAGACACAGGAGGCCACCGAGTGCAGAAAAGCTCCGCTGGCCATGAACACCTACCGCATCCCAGACCACGGCCGCCACCCCCAGCCGCCGCCAGTCCTGCTGGAGGCGGATGGTGCGGCTGGCGAAGTGGAAGGTGGCCGAAGGCCTGTGCAGCTGCCGCGCTGCCCAGCCGCCTCCCTCCTCGTAGGGCACCATGGCCATCGCGCCGTCGGCGACCACAGCCCC
>NW_024581674.1:0-17884 GCF_017639235.1 Corvus kubaryi
CCCCAGCACTGCCTGTATTGCTAGAAGAAGTTGCAACAGTAAAAAAAATGCAGGTGTGTTTTGAGGTTTGCCTCATTTAACCCAAAACTTCATCTCTTTGAGAAGATGGGGGCAGCCAGGGAGCAGGATGAGGTGTCCACTCACTGTAGGAGCAGGAGTGAAATAGAGTTGAGATGAAGATGTAGCCCATCCTAGAGGAGCATTTGTACCTTCTCGTTGCCAAGAGCAGTCCCCACCTGGGTTTTCCACCTTCCCCCCACCCCCTGCCATCCCACCTGTGAGAACTGACAGAGAAATCTGAAGGAGTGGCTCCATGCAGAACACCGCAGATCTGCAGCAAATTTCCACAAGCCAAGGTGTGATCCCAGATTTATTCAGATTAGAACAATTAAGGCAATTAAAGGCAAAGAAGTGCTTGGGGAAGGGGGGAATCTACTACCAAACAGACTTGCTATTACAGTCTATCAAATTGACACAAAAAGATTAAAAAGCTGATTTACATTTAAAAAAAAAAAAAGGAATAACAAAAAGACTAGCATTCCCTAAAATAGATAACACATCCTGCTGAGAAAATCACTCCACACATAAAAGAGAAGCAAAGGTGATTACATATAACAAAACTAATCTTCTCTATTGCTTTAATCACCTCAGACCATTTCACCTGCTTATTTGGAAACTGTTAATCCAAGGAAAAAATTATTGTGAGGACGTCCTCATTTCCAGTGCTGTGCTTGAATGGGCTTGTTTTCCTAGACATCCATCCCTGGTGTCTTTAACAACAGCCATTGCTCCGCAAGATAAATGTTTGCTTAAGACTATTCTGTAGTTAATACATATATTCATGACTCAACCGTAATGCAGCAAGAAAAGAGGGTACCGGGAAGCCATGAATGACCCACCAGGGTCATGGCAGGAGTCTGTCTGTCCTACTACTGTCACAGCCAGCAGTAAATTTTGCCCAGATTTTACAGGTGTGTAGTGTGGGGGCCTGGTGGGCGGCCTGAGCACAGGGTACACAACAGTAGCCCTGACTGTTCTCTTCCTAAAATCCTGACTGGCAAGGTCAGGACAAAGCTTACCTGGAGCTGTTCACAGAGCTAGCAACATGAGTGTCTTTGGGATGAGCAAGATGAGGGATGATCGTCTCTCCTTTCATGGGATGCCTTCCACCCTAGCAGCTTCGGGAGCTCATTGCACGCCAAAACCACTGTTGCTGGAACCTGCAGCTGGTCAGCAGCTCATACCCACACCCTGCCTCAGCACAAGAGAGGGAGAGCACTGCGTGTGGTGAGCAGTAAGAGAGGTTTTAGATTGGCAGTGCGGATCTACCCTGCCAGAGCTGTCAGCTGGGGTCAGTTCGGAGGAGCAGTGCTTGTGTGCACCCGTGTGCACACGTGTAGGTGTGCGTGGCACACAGCAGTGCCCAGCTGAGTGCAGAGCCCCTGTGTGCCCATGGCTAGCCCCCTGCCCTGCACACCACACCAACAGACAGCCTGCAAGCAGCTGTGGCACAGCTGGTGCTGACCCGGTTGCTGGGAGCCAGGGGCTCGCTGCCTCACTGCAGGGAGCAGGAAACTGCAGTGGCTGGCACGGGCACAGGGGAAGAGGTGATGTTTAAGCAAGTGGATTTCGTACATTGATGCTCTGGCCTCTAGTCGGGGTGAGCTGCAAAGAGCCCCAGCTTTCAGCTGCACGTGGTGTATCGAGGCTGCGGCCTCTGCACTGGCAGCAGGAGCAGGAGTGCCTCAGCTGGCGGCGGGGATGTCAACACACTGTGTCTACAAAGGTGAATGTGTTGGCCCTCTGCTATATGTGCATGATTATCCTGATATTAATTGTATTTGATAGTGGGATGCAATGCCTCTTGCTAAATCAGACATAGTACATTAAGCAATGGTTCTTTCTTCACCCGAGGAGCAGCTTGCGAGATTTTACAGTTTATTGTTATAGGTCACAGCTTTGATCCTGCTGAAGCCCACGGAAACTCACCGACAGGGCAGGTTTTGTGTCAGAGCTAAGTGAGTAAATAAACACGCAGAGAGGAGGCTTCCAAGCAGCAGCAGCCTGGAGTAGCACCGGGTGCTGCTGCTGTCACTGGCAGCTCCATGCTGTGGTGGTAAATTCTTGCAGGTCTCCATAACTCACTCCAAATGCCTCACTCATTTTTCTTACAAATGCAATTTCACCATGATCTCCAAATTCAGGGCTGACATGAGTGATACATGTTATCCTGGTACGTCAGCAAGGACAGTGCCTTGGGGTGACTTTATGATGTTGTATCCCCTATCACTGCTCTATGCCCAGAAATTAATTTTGTGCCTTTTCTGTGCCTTTAAACTGAGCCTGAGAGGGGGGAGAGGAAAAAAATACGAGCAAACTTTTCAAAACAGTTGTTCAAGGACACAGATACACCCTCCTCTGCATTCTGCTTCTGCAGCAGCAAGAGTGGAGGAAGCACCCTGCTTGCTTTTCAGCCAGCTTTCAGCTCTTTTCTCCGGAGGAGTTGAACTTTGTTTTCCTGGGACTTCGGTTTTTCCCTTCTTCTCTTCTGGACTGTTTCAACATCAGAACACATCAGGAGAATTTTCCACCGAGGCCCTGAAGGCAGGCCCACACCGACCCAGCTCCGAGGAGGAGGGGAGAGACTACACCTACAGAAGGTTTCTCTCCACAGCGAGAGGTTTTTTTATTTAGCATTATTATCCTTTTCCTGTGTGTTTGTTAAATAAATAGTTTTTTATCTCTTTCACTTTCCTCTGAGGAATTTTTTTTTTTTTCCCAAACCTGGTGGGGGAGGGATGGTTGTAACCTCCCTTCTATCAGAGGATATTTTCCTCCAAATTTGTCCAAACCAGCACAGACAGGTAAAAGAATTCCCTCTCCCATTTACTGCTTTACAAATCAGTTCAGGCAGGAAATACATGCACTGCCCTTTCAGAGACTCATTACCTCCAAAGCCAGGATATTCAGAAGAGGAGAAGACATCAAGCCTGGGTGCATGGAGGGAATGGGGCAACAGCAAGCATCCTCCTCCCAGCCATAAATCATAGAAATCGAATTAAATCATGTCAAATTGAGGGACAAAAAGCCAGTTATAGATCCATTTTGCAATGCCAGCCGACATGGCTTCCATTTGTGACTCGTTGAGTGACATTACTTATCCTGAGTGCTCCTCTGACAATATAAGCTCTTAATGTGAAGATGTGTAAAATTACAGTAAAATGAATGAAACCCAGGAAATTATGTAAAGTTTACAGGGTTGGAATTTTTTTCCTTTTTTTTTTCCTTCGTTTTTTGAGGTCTCCTCTCAATTTCTGCCTTCTAAATGAGGATCTGGGCAATGCATCAGCTGACAGTGCCTGCCTGGGGCAATGGATTCTTCTGCTTTTGATGCATCTGAGCAACTTGAAACTAATACCAGCATGCACTGTACAGTGAATAGACCTTCATGTTGATGAGGCAAATCCTGCAGCACTTAAAAGCAATCTGCGCTGAAGTGTCCCATGTATCTTCGTCTTCAAAGTGCAACACACTTATGAAAATTGCAGATGCTGTGGTGCTATTTGTCTGGAAGGAGACATTACAGGTGACATATGAACCTGATTTCTCAAACAGATGAGGTCTGTGAGAGGATTAAGGAAACATCAATAAATTAAGATGTAGAATAAAGTTCCTGCTGTTTTCCTTGGCCTCTCTCTTGTTGGCTTGAGAGTCAAGTGCTCACGACTGCAAACTTGGCAGAGCACCAGGCATCCCTCCTTTTCCTACTGCTATAATACAAGCAGATCTTATGCCATGATTCCCCCTTGGTAGAGCAGGCAAAGCCCCAGTCCCCAGTACCCTCGTCAGTGCCCCCTCCCCAGCCACGTGCTGCCAGCCCCTTGGCCATCAGCCCTGTGGGGATGCAAGGCATCCAGCATGCAAATATAAATTTGTCTTGAATTTTTTTTCTTTTTCTAGCTGTGCACTGCAAACCCACATGGTGCCCATTCCTGAAACCCATCAGAGATAGCATGGAGATGTCAGTCTGTCCGGGAGCACAGGTGTGCAGGTAGCTCATGGGTCTGGAGTTACAGCCTGTGTCCCCACATCAAATACAGGACCCCTAGGGAAGGCAGTCATCTTAGTTCAAGACCCACATGGAGATTTCTGGGTTTCTGCAGTGTTCTTTGTGCATGAAATGGTGTTAAATGCAAGGGAATAAAAGTTTCTTTCTTTGCAGTGACCCCAGGAACAATGTCATTAAACCCATATCACAGCCCCATTTGCAGCAGCCCTGCGCTGCGCTTCCCAAGGAGACAAAATACAGGAAGAGAAACCAAATTCCTGCTGCCATCTTCAGCTCTGCCCTGATAATGCATTGCAGCAGGGCTGTGCAGGGGGAGCACGCTGGGTAACCTCCCACAGGCAGACCCCTGTCCTGGCTGCTCACTGGAAGAGCACTTGGCACTGTCGGGAGTGCTGGCTGCCAGGCCAGGGAGCTGCACTGGATGGACACCACTGCAAAATCAGCACTCGAGATAAATTGTTTGAAGTCCCAAGAGGTTTTTGTGTCTCTCATAAAGCATTCACAGTGACGGAGCAGGGCATCAAAATATTTCACTTTTTCTTCAAAACAGATTTTTTTGCTGTTGCACTGGATATAAATGGAATTTTTTAGAAAGAGTGAAATAACTCCATGAGGGTCTATACCAGCTAAACAATCTGGACCGATCTGAACTACATCTTTTTCCTGGCTTGGTTAGAAATTGTGTGACTCCACGGACTGTGTGGAAAAAAACAAACAGTAAGAAATTACTGTTTTCTTTATGAGCACAAATCCAGGTGGAGAAGGTCAAAGATAGGAAGGCAGATAAAGAGAACAGATATGACTTGGTCTGACTGAGGTTACAGCAGATGCTATCACCAGCACCCACGTTTGGTTGAAGCAGTTGGCCAGTGCTATCCCCTTGGGATGGGACTGTCCACACAAGCAGTTAGGAAGGAGCAAGGGTTGAAGGAGCTTGGGTCTGTCTTTCGTGACTGCAATGGGAGCAGGACAGCAGAAGCCAGGCCCCAGAGAGCAGTCTGGGAGCGTGCAGGCTGCGCTAGCAGCGTGACTCCCACACTGAAGCCAGCTGCAAGCCATTTTCCTTTTTGTCAGCACAGTCAGCTTCACGGGAACAAGGGAAATCTCCAAACCTGGGACAATAAAAAAGGCATCAAGCAAAGACACAGAAGTCTTTCCATTTGGTTCATTGCAGATAATGGGTGGCAGCTACCACTCTGAGAGCAAGTCTTCCACTGCTGAAGACCTCCAGCTGACACATCACCAGTCATTTACAACCTGCCATTAAATATATATGGTCATTATAACTTCTTTCTCTGCTATTTGCAGCCTCAGGACTTTTTGCTTAGGCTGCATATAAGTTCTTGTTCAGAAGATTTAAAGGGAGAGAAAAAAATAACAATCTTGATCTCCCAGAAACTGTCTCAGTGCTGGGGAGAGAAATCATGCTGGTGTCCCAGCAGGGTGGCACAGTCAAAGAGAATTATCGGAGTAACTCAAGGTATACATATAGCTTCTCACGGTAGTGTTCCAAACCCCAGATACCTATGTCATCCTACATACTCCTAGGCATGGCACTCAATGATTTCTTGCATTAAGCCCATCTTAAACAGGACTTCAAGAGTTTGATTTTACTTGCGGGTAGTCATAGGAAAATCTAATGATTAACCAAACCTTTTTCCGTGGCAGTTTTTCTTTCCTGTAGCAGTAACACCTGTGTTTCTGTAGCTATTAAATGTGTAATCTCAGAGGCACTACCAGCCTTTGCTGATGGGCTCAGCTTTGGCCAGAGGCATGTCTGTCTTGGAGCCAACTGGCGTTGTCTCCTTCGGACCTAAGGGAAGCTTCTGGAACCTTCTCAGTGAAACCACTCTTGTAGCCCCCCACTACCAAGACTTTGCCATGGAAACCCAGTCTTCCATCCCAAAAGCAAGGCCAGATCTGCAGGGTAAGGTGATATTGCCTGTTAGACCCTCTGCTGTGGTAAAAGCTGACGGAGGAGTTTTGGAACCGCTGGTATCCTACAGACCACTCAGCAGCCACCCCTGCCCTGCACTGCACAGCAGCACAGAGAAGGGCTTCACCAAAGTCTGCCTGGTTTTTCCAACTGTATTCTTTGTTCAGATCAGAAAAACCACCTCTCCCTACAAACCTTTCATCACCTGAGATACCTCCCCACAGAAATGACATGAGAGAAATGATGGGGAAAGGAATGATCAAAGAACACTGTTATCAGGATTTTTGGCAGCTGTGCTATCATTCCAAATGTCGGCATGGCAGACACTGCTCTGGAGCACTGACGAGCCCATGGCTGCATAGCAGCCCATGCTAAGTGAGATGTCATTAACAACCAGGGATCCTGCACAAAGAAATCAGTACTGGGAAAAACCAGACTTCCTCCCCAAAGGTGTCTGACCTAGGGTAGTTGATGTGAGCTTACCTAACAGAGCAGACACCATCACCCAAATTTTTACTTGGTTAAGTAACTGGCCCTGGGCCCACTACCCTCTGCAGATGAAGCCAACCCCAGGTTATCTGGCCTGCACAGCTGTTTAACTTGAGGTTATTCCTCGTGGACTGTGGTTGGCACACTCTAACAGAGCGCTGGCATTGTGCTTACAGAAACAGCTTGTTTCTGTTCACCAGGAATTAGTGCTGTAGCATGGTGCTTTCTCTTGCATTTTCAGACTTCTGTGGCTCCCACGCTTCTGCCTTGCTGAGATGTTTGTGTCAGCCAACTCATGGAAATTTGGCACTGAAACGGTACTGTGTTGCATTGTTTTCTCACTCTGCAGTTCATGATCCCTCCCGTTCCTCTCAAATCACAGTTACAATAAGGGCTGCCAAGCCTCAAAGACAAAAGCAGCATTGGGATATTTATCCCACCTTTGTGTTTGACACGTAGTTGATGTAGCCGTGATGGAAGTGACAGTGAAGGCAAGCCCAGAGAATGAGAGGAGGATGAAATTCAGAGCTTAGGAAAACAAAAACTGCTGTAACTCAGGGCAGGTGTCGTATCAACCATGGGAATCTGTGGTGGGAGACCTGACTACGGCTTTGCAAACTACGAAGTTCCTACTGCATTTCTGTTTTCTGATATTGAGATTCATCTGGATGAGGTTCAGCAGAAACTCCAAACTGAGGCAAGAAACCTGGATAGGTAGTGTCCAATTTGTTCCTTCTCTGCTAAAAGCATCCATGAATGAAACCAAACTGGATATTTACATTGGTTTTACTTGTTTACTTATGCTCCCAAAAGAGCTAAATGTCTTTGGCAGATTGAGACAGGTGTGGTGGGCATAGGGTTAGAGAGCACCCACGCCCCAGAACTAAATAAAAGTGAGGAAATATTCTCTGCTAAGCAACATCAGCTCTCCATGGGCTGCATCCAGATACAGCAGCATCCTTCCCACTGTTCTTAATCTCTTCCTACCGTTAGAAATGGGCAGGAGAACTCCTCTCCCAGAATAACTTACTCTCCATTCAGAGCAGAGTCTTTGCAAGGTGAAGCTATTCAAATTAAACCACAAATCTTCTCATGTAGGGATAACACTATGCTGCCTTCCCAAACCTGTCCTCATTTTCTTTTGCCATTTTGACACCATTAACCTTCCACAAGCACTAGCACACACAGAGATAATTCTGTTAATTTTATCGTGCATAGAACAGCCTAAACTCAGCCAAATGCTTGGCTTTGCCTTTTCCCCATTGTATAATATTGTTTTGTATATAGCTCTGCATGGGAACTCATTTATATCAAATCTTACCAGTTAAGGGAGAGGGGAAAGGGGGGCAATCAATAGTTATCTTGCCAAGGGCATCTGCAGTCTGTAGCCTCCAGTTTTCCTGCACACAGAGCCAGCTTCCACTTGCTGCTGCCCAGCCAGGCTGGTGCTGTGAATCCCATGGCTCCACACCCACAGCTGGGCAGCAGGTACAACCCATGGCTGGACACCCAGAGAGCACCTCACAGCCGGCTGTGCCCTGCAGCTCTTGGGGCACCACCAGCATTGTGGGAGCACTGATTGTGGCTGGAGGCCTGGAAACACAAACCCTTTGTACCCTTGGGGTTTGGGGGAACCACAGAATGGGAGGGAAACAAGCATTTCCACAGCTGTATGATATGAGCAGGGGCTGCCCAAAAAAAAAAAAAGGATACTTTGCATATAAATTGAGGTGAGGTGCTGCTTTTCCACACATACAGTCCCAGGGCTGTTTCCCCAGGCCTCAGCAGCAGCTCACTGGGGCTGCCTGGAAGCAGCAGACAAGGCAGGTGCAGCATCAGGAGCCCCCGGGCAATGCTGAAAATGCTGCTGAGCGTGTTCCCAGCAGTAGCATGTGAGGGTCACTTCAGTGGGACTGAGGGTCATCATCCCAAAGAGGGGACACCAGGTCAGACAGGGTCCTCAGGGAGGGCTAGAGGCTACCTCCCACCACAGCCCTCGCCTACACACCAGGGAGATCACCCCCAGAGGGAGAGACAGAGGGAGACAGCAAACATTTGTACCCCAATAACTGACTAAGATTTTCTAAATTAGTAGATTCCTTCTCTACACACAGTTTTTGCTTCAAGCACAGTGTAGAAAAAAATCGATTTGCTTCTCTCAGTCCAATTCCCTTTTGTCTAATAGGGCTGTTGTAAATGCCAATTTTACTGTCATTTACACTGTGCCCATCTGAGCTATTTTATCAATAGTTAAATAAGAATACTTTAATGTAATGTGATTTTTTATTTGAATTCCAATTTATGTTCAGATGCTTTGACACAAATCTAGTAAGGAAGGCTCACTATTTTCATAGAACAAATTAAATTGTATGTTATATAGCCACACAAGTAAATATGTTATATCATTGGATAAATAAATACTTGTGATTAGATACAGTATCTCATTCCTACCTACGCATAATAGCAAGGCTAATGGAAGTATTGTACAAATCACTGTGCTTTAATAGTTAGCAGTGCATAAAAATCAACCTGAAAGACAATAGGCAAGAACAAGCACACACACACAAAAAGGCTAAACCTAGTTATCTGGACCAAGACTTCCTGCTTGCCTGTTTCCGATTCAAAGCAGCTTAGACTCATTTTCACTTAAGCCAGTGCCTCTGGGCAGAGAGGTCAAAGCATAATTAGTTCTACAGAAGATGTTGGAGGTGGAAAAAAGGTGATCATGGACCCTGCTGGTGGGGTGGATGATGGGGATGGGGATGGGGATGGACAATAGCGATGGGCTGCCAGAAACAGGGCAGCGTTAAAGCTGCAGAGTCAGAATCAGTATCTGGGCAGTCCAATAGCCAAAACTACCCATTTGCAGGGAGTTTGGGAGAGAGCATTGATCTTGGTTCGTGTTGTCAGACAATTCTTTCCTTCTGACTGTGGAAGAGAAAATCAGTTCTTTTTAAGCTGATAAACACATCCCAGCTGGGACCCAATTTGTTGTTTGGATATTACAGGCTGAGAGACAGACTGGAGTCCTGGCATGTTTTAAAGAAATTGTGGCTCTCTCATCAGCTAAATTAGTAATAGATAGCACACGCCTGTTATGGAAACCAAAGAGGGCTAATGGTAATCATTCTTTCCTTCCACCCACCCTCTTTTTCGCCTGCATTTTGTTTCAGATCAACCTGCACTACTTTTTAAGTGTTTTCACTGTGTTTTTCTTTTCTAAACAACCTCTCCTTCCTTCCCCTAACTCCTGCAACCTGAGTTTATACTAAATGGATGTGCTAAGAAATGGAGCTGATGAATGTACACGGATTATGTTTAACCAAGACTGTGAGATAGTGATCCTGAAACCAAGCACCACACACAGGCTCTTCTCTTTCTGGGAGAAGAACCAAAATTATTCACCAAATTAGTGTTTGCTAGCTTCTTGAGGAGTAAGATTTATTTTTTTCAAATTGTAAAGTCAGTCTAAATAATACTTTCTATATGATAGGAACTGGCTCAAAACCAGCAGGCTGTGGCGGTAGAAATGGGATATTTAACATCAGAGCAATATAGAATATACCACCCTCAACAGCCACCTCTGAGTTAAAATGTAGGCACTCATGGCCAAAGCTGAGGGTATTTCCAGGAATTATTCCCTGATTTCCTCTTCTCTTCCCTTTTCACCCTGACAGAATTTACTGTGTTTGGTTTGGTTTCTCATTTCAGCTTTCACTTCCACTGTGTCTCATCCAACAGCTTTTTTCTCCATGTGCAGCAGATGAAATCCCATTCCTCTTTGAAAGGAAGAGGTCTCCAACTGGTATGTTACTGGGAAGCCCCAACTCTTTCTCCCTCATGTGTAGGGCCAATGTGGCCTCATGACAGCAACTCCATCATGGCATGCAGGGTCCCAGGTATACCGCAGTGCCAGGTCAGTATCCCATTCATATTATATTTGCCATGCCTGGTACTTTATTGAATGCTAATTATACCAATCATAGCTTTTTCTAGCTCTTGAAGCAACAGAAAGTTTTTGAGCGTACCCAGGCCTACAAGCCATGAAGTATCTGATAAAAGGGCTTAATAGACAGGAAAACAGTCACCATTGTTTGGATCAGTACCAGGTATTTACAGCATGTCTAAGCCCCTCCCTGGTCACCAGTTCATTTCAGTTCTCCCTTCTGTGTGACAATCTGTCACATGAAAACACAAGATGCTCTTTAAAGCTTATGTGACCTTTAGAGGTTCAGCCCAAAGCAGTTTTGCTGACATCTGGCACATGAGGGACTTGCCATAAGATGGGATAACAACAACAACCGGTGCTTCTGCAGGGCCGGCATCTGTCGATCCTAAGGCGGAAAGCAGCACAGAAGAGGGAGGCCGACAGGCTGTACCTGAGCTGGCACTGCAGTGCTGAGCCTAAGTTACACCTTCGCTAAGTCAGAGGGGCAGAGAGAACACAATTCATTTTTTATCTTTGGATAAGGACTGGGGGTCCCCAGAAGCCTAGGATATATACGCTAGGATATCTCTGCAATGAGAAGACACTGTGTGAAGAATCTGGTCTAAATTCTCAGAACAAAGTAACCAAAACGAGAAATCGTTAAACAGGCCTCAAGCAAAGTGAGAAGAAATTCAGCTTAATGAGGAAGACAAAGAAAAGTGAAGCTCTAATGGGAAGAAAACACTGGCTTTCAGGAGGCATTTTTCATATATTGAAGGGAAAGGCTAGACTTCTTCCTAGTCTGCATGGAGTTCAGACAGTTGGATAGGCTGGGCTTTCTGCAGTGTGCTCAAAAAGCCAGAAGATTTATTTTTCCAGCTACCCTTAGAAAACACAGCACACTGTCAAAGTGTCAAAAAGCTGCTTGTGCTTGTCTGTTCCCACACTCCTGCCCTTGAAACATCCCCTCTGCTTCCGGGAGAGGTGATACTTGATAATTCAGAAACGGGCTGTTATTTAGCACAGACTGTAATCAAAGCACTCGGAGCTCCATAAGTAATGGCTACACTGGCCAGAGCAGGCAAACCCTGCTGCAGCCACCTGTGAGCTGGGAAGGTCCTCTGCTCCACACAAGGAGATGTGTGGTGGGGAACAGCTGAATCCCTGGCTCGAGGCAGAGGATTTCCCCTCCCCGGCTGCTCCATCAGTGGAAGAGATGTGATGCTGGTCCAGCAGGATGGTGCAGCAGTGGGGCTCCATATTTCAAACAGCAGGGGTTAAGCAAAGTGACCAATTTCCTTGGGCTAATTGAGCATGCAATCTGCCTGCTTGTAAAGCCTGTATTTGGCCAGGAAGATTTATTAGTATTAGCAATGATGAATGTCCAAGAGCAGTAAGGGCAGACCTGAGCTGCAGATCATTAACTTTAAGTGGGATGATGTTGAAAAACCATTTCTATTATCGGTTACTTTGTTCTGAGTTAACTGTGAATTTAGACCTAGTTCTGTAATAAAGTGCTCAGGGAGTCCAGTGAATCTTGTTCTCTGTGGCAGATACTAAACCTGTAGGGTTTTGTCCACATCCTGATGAGTAAGCAGTTCTAGCTGATCCTGAGAGGCTATGAAATGATAGAAGACTGCTCTGTATGGGAATTTGAAGTTAAGCCTCCATCTATCTCAGAAGCAGAGGCCAAAATGGAGAATTGGCATGCCTTTGTCATTGGATTTCAGAATAACACCTCTTCATTATCTTCCTCATCCTCAGAAAGTCAGCACCAGTTCAGAGTTTTGTCTGTGCTGCTGACTGGCCGTGTCCATCATAGGGGTATGGATGCACCCCCTGCCTTCTCTTACATCTGCTTTAAAACCAGTTGCTCAGTTTGTATAGGCTGGAAATTGCACTGTGATACTCTGCACAGTGAAAAGTGTTGGATGCTTTACTGTCTAATGCAACATCTGTCCCCCTCCACATTCATTTTTTGCAAACACTCTCCCTTTCCTTGGGAGTATATCCATTATTGCATGCAGCTGCAAAGCCCCAGAGTACACCCTGCCTTCTTTGCCTTCTTTTCTCCCCAGCAATACTTGTGCTTAATGCCATATTTGTACAAAACACACTCTCTCTGTTTCTGCACTGCCAGAGCACAGTGGTCCTCTAGAAATTGTCAGCGAGTGTTCGATGCTGAAAGATTATTTTGTTATAAATCACTCCCAATGATGGCAGTGGCCTGTAAAAAATACTTTTCTGTTGCTCTCTTTACAGCTGTATGTAGACTGAAAATGCTTCTGCTTCTGTGTTTCCACAATAAATACTGTCTTTCATGCTACCAGTGCAGCAGCATTGACTTCTCCAGACGACATTGTGTGCATTGTAACTCTGCCATGCCACACAGCCAAGCCCACACCTTTCTCGATCTACCTGTCACTCTTTAGCCTCTATGGACCCTGGGCCATGGGCAATCAATAGCAATGCTGTGTGCAAGTAGTCCACTGCCCAGGGTACCCAACCTGGAAGCTGAAAACTAATGAATTTGCCTCTGAGGCTTAAGTGTGAGAAAAGTAATTAATCTTGCTGGGTTTCACTCATTGTCAAGCAAACTTTTGATGATGAAGAAGAAAACTGCTGAGTATTCCAATTCACTCTCCAAGTCAGCCTCTCCCTGTTGGACTTTGTGGGTAATTGGCACACTGTTGCTATCCTATTTTCTACAGATTCCCCTAGAGACATCCGCTAAAGGAAGGTGTAGATGTCTGTGAGGGAAGGGGGTTTTGCAGCTCAGACTTTTGCTCCCTCTCCCAAAGAAGTTCCAAGTTTGCTTAGTGCCCCAAGTTTTCTCAGAAGGGAAGGAAGAATGTGTAAAACAGCTGTCAGAAGGTTCCACAGCAGTTGTGTATGAGATGTCCATGCTGCCCTGACACTGAGCCAGTATGAGTCAAGCATGAATCCAACTCCCATCCGTCTATGGTTTAAGCCTCTGTGATGGCACAAGAGCTGGAGACACACAACACTGGGTGAAATCTCAAATCCCTTCGGACATCTGGCCTATCGGAGGCATTTGTTTTAGTTTGAAATCAATTGCTCTCTGGGGCTGTCTGTTATATGGGGAGCCTACACTGGCTGGCAGAGAAGTAGCCACTGCTCAAGATGCCCTGTGCAAACTCATCAGTGAGCTGACAGACTCTCAGAGAAGTGCAGAGGAGCTGCCAGGGAGCTGTGAGTGAGAGCAGGACTGGCAGAGTCGGCAGGGTGCCAGGGCATCAGCCCCAAAGGCGCAGCAGGATCAGAGCCACGCAAGGAGCTTTGCAGCTGCGTAAAGGCAGTCCTGCCTAGTCTGGAGGACCACCAGTGGCATTCTCATCACTCAGGCTGAGAGTGTTGCCCAGGTTTCTGATGGGAGCCATATGCTCAGATCTGATTATTAGACTTTATTTGCCTTTCAAGGACCAGAATTTATTCCCTTGAATTCTAATTGCCCTGATTCTTTAGGCTTGCTGCACAGGAGCAAGCAATTCAGTTCTGGGAATCATGCATGGGTGGTAAATGTATGTGATTTTTGTCACTTGTGTGAGCAAAAAAAGCTGACGAAACACAAACATTAACATAAAGGGCGAAGAGAAGGATGGGAAAACAGTTAAAGAAATCCATGAGTGAAACAAGAGACTCAGATAGCTACATTTGTTCTGCTCATCATAAATATTTTCTCACACAAAGTACTTTACTACTAAAAGGAGCACAAAGGCTGAATCCTTATACTTTTATCTCGGATTCACTTCTGGAAATGCAGAAGTTCTAGCAAAATGTCAAAATGTTCATGTTTTAGATGAATTAAAACATATTTTAAATTACCTATTTTGATTTAAATCTGTATATGATAACAAAGTGCAGAGAAGATACTTTATTAAAACACACATTAAAATATTAAAACTCTGTGCAATGGGGCTAGAGCTCAAGTGTCAAAACACTATCACAAACAACCCTCCACCTCAGTATCCTGTGAAATGAGAAGGATGTCATGGTAAGACAAGACTTTTGCACCTCTGTTGGTGATTTGGAGTGAGAAGCATTTCCATTCACTGCCAGTGAAAGGACCAAATCAAGAACACTGAGTTTAGATTCCTTGCTTGTCTCAAAATCTTTAAGTGGAAGAAACATTTTGCTCACAATAGGAGTTGTAAAAGACCTGTTTAGTGCATGGAGATTATCATATCCTAGCAGAGTCTAAAAAAGAAAAATAATTTTCAAAAATTATGTCAGGCATACACTGCAGACAGGAACGGGTATGAGCCAAAGGCACAGCTGAAGTCCACAACAGCTGGGGCAAAAACGGGCGGCAGCCAAGGCTATGCTGTCCTGCAACCTTGTCTGCAGGCAGGGCAGAGGGGAAAAGTGCAGCAGAAGCAGAAAATGAGCTGTGGCCCAGGCCATAGTAAGTGTTGTCAATGAAACAATGTTTTAGCTGTTCAACCTGAGCTACCTTTTCCTCCTTTTTAAATATCAAAGGTTTATTTTAGAATAACTGTAATCAACAAAATCTAAGGCAAAGTACAGCTGTAATAGCTCCTTGCACCATCTCTTGCAATTTTGGGGGGAGTTAGATGAAACTCGGCATAAGTAAAATCAGTTCAACCTTTTGAGAAAACGAGACTTGAGATGAACTGGACTAAATGGCGCACCAGTGCCATGCGATGCAGTGCACCTGGCAGCGGTGTCGTGCCAGGCCAGCTGCAAAAATGAACCCTATTTGGAGCTCCAAATCTTGTTATGTAGTGCCATCTTGAGGTCTTGGGAAATGAAAAGCAGCTTTTCTGAGTACAGATAGTTTTTATCTGGTTGTAGTTGGAGCAGTCCGTTCTTCAGGGTGTGTGATTGAGTGCATTCAGCTGTGTTTGTGAACTGGAGAAGACAGGGGTGGACTCATGTGGCTGGAGCACCACTGGCTCTTTCCCTGCTCCCTGGTAGCACCAGCTCTTTGAAACACCTTTCCCAGAAACAGTTCACCTATACAGCATTTAAAACCCCCAGCGAAGGACATTACGCTAGCACTGCAGATGACATTGAGGACTACAGCACAGGGCTGCTCCTCTTCTCTGACAAGGCAAAAACACATACCTGGTCCCCTGCCCTGGGGTGCCAACTTGTCTCTCCTGAGAGGCGGCAAAGCAGGGAGCTGGTGCCATGTGTGCAAACCCCCACCTTGCCTACAGCTCCTCTAAACATGGTGGTTTGATAGCTTATGTGCCTGGTGGCCACATCTCTGCCACCTCCAGCACCCGTGGGGCCAGTGGCTCAGGGCTGGGGTTTTCCATGGGGATATTGTGTCATGATGGAGCAGCAGTAACCCTGTGCCTGGTTTTGGGCTGCAAGGGCTGCCTACAGGGCCAGAAAGGGCAGGCAGCAGGACAGGAGTCGCAGGCTGGAGTAAAAACAAGGCAGCAGAGGAAAGTTTAGAGGAATAACCTGAAGGACCACATGGGGAGGGGACAGTAGGGACACCAGGAAGCCAGGGTGCATTGAGGGGCAGAATGGCCTGGCCACAGCATCTCACCTGCAATGCTATACCTGCAAAGGTTGGGTCTTGGGGTGACATTGGGGACTGAGGAAGGGGGTCTGGGCAGCGGCCCCAGCAGTGGGGCACACAGGGAGGGGATCCCCATGGAGGGACACAGCCCTGTGGAGCTGGGGGTAGCAGGTCCCCCACAGCACCAGTGTGTTAGTGGGGACATACCTGGTCCTTTGATACCTGATCTCCCATAGCATACTCCTGGAAAAGCTGGCAGCCCATGATGTAGACAGGTGCACTCTTCACTGGGCTAAGAATTGGATGGGTGGGCCCAGAGAGTGGTGGTGAATCCAGTCACTAGTGGTGTCCCCCAAGTATAGCACAGAACCCAATTATCTTCAATATCTTTATTGATGATCTGGATGAGGGGTTGAGTCTACCATTAGCAAATTAGCAGACAACACCAAGTTGGGTGAGTGTTGATCTGCTGGAGGGCAGGAAAGCTCTGCAGAGGAATCTGGACAGGCTGGATCAATGGTGAGACCAGTGGCAAAAGGCTCAACAAGACCAAATGCCAGGTTCTGCACTTGGGTAACAACAACTCCATGCAGCTCTACACACTGAGGCAGAGTGGCTAGAAAGCAGCCCAGAGAAAAGTACCTGGGGGACTACTTGACAGCTGCTGAACATGAGCCAGCAGTGCCCCGGTGGCCAGGAAGGCCAATGGCACCCTGGCCTGTATGAGAAATAGTGTAGCCAGAAGGATCAGGGCAGTGATTGTCCCCCTGTACTTTGCACTGGTAAGGGCACTCCTTGAGTGCTGTCCAGTTCTGGGCCCTTCTATTTGGGAACGGCACTGAAGTGCTAGAGTGTGTCCAGAGAAGGGAAATGGAGCTGGTGAAGAGGCTGGAGAACAAATCCTGTGAGGAGTGGCTGAGGGACCTGGGGTTTAGCCTGGAGGAGGCTCAGGGGGGACCTTCTCACTCTCGAGAACCTGAAAGGAGGGGGTAGCCAGATGAGGGTCGGTTTCTTCTCCCAGGCAACCAGCAACAGGACAAGAGGACACAATCTTAAGCTGAGCCCGGGGAGGTTTAGGTTGGACACCAGGGAGTAGTTCTTCACAGAAAGTGATTAGATACTGGAATGGACTGCCCAGGGAGGTGGTGGAGTCACCGTCCCTGGAGGTGTTTAAGGAACTTAAGCATTTAGTGCTGTGACCTAGTTGACATGGTGGTATTCAGTCACAGAAGAGACTCGATGATCTCAGAGGTCTTTTCCAACCTAATCGATTCTGTGGCTCTGTGGAGAAACGGGGGGGGGGGGGAGGGGGGGGCGGGGGCGCGGGTGCCTGAGAGGAACCGCGCGCGCGCTCGGACACGCGCCTCCGGGTCCTCCCAGCCGCTTCCGTGAGCGCTCGCGAGTTTCCGGCCGCCTCGGCCGCGCGCGCGCACGGCGGGGGCGGGGGTACCGGGGGGGTGAGCGCGCGCCCCCCCCCCCTCCTCCCCGCAGCCCCGTTCGGTGCTTCCCGCGCGGGCCGCCCCAGGGCGGAAGCGCCGCTCGCGCCTTCCCGCCGCCCGCTCGGCTCTTTCCGCCTCCCCCTCCGGGGCGCTTCGTTCGTTTCCGCGGCCGCTCGGCTCTTTCCGCGGGGGCCGGCGGCGCGCTCGGCCGTTCCCGCCGCCTGCCGGGCGCTCGGCGCTTTCCGTGAGTGCTCGGCGGTTTCCGTGCGGGGCCGGGCGCGCTCGGCGCTTGCTCCCTGGCTGGCGCTCCTCAGTCGGCCGCTGCCTGCCTGTCGCCGGGCTGGGAGCGCCTGTGTGTGTGAGTGACGCGGCGGAGGTGTAGTTTGACGCGGTGTGTTACGTGGGGGAGAGAATAAAACTGCGGCGAGATCCCAGGCGCGAACGAAAGCAGTGACGGAGCAGCCTGGTAACCGGTAAGAGGAGGACGGCGCCCAGCAAACAGGGG